>NW_027047222.1:0-16376 GCF_025399875.1 Dalotia coriaria
TTGGTAATTTTCGTTTCCCTTCCCTTTTCCTCATTGGTAGTTTAATGTATCTGGCAGTATTAAAAACCAACATTTGCCTATCCAGTAAGCTATCTCTCAAAATTTAATAATTGTTATAATGTGAATTTTTATAATTATGAAAAAGGGAAAATTGAATATTTACAAGTACTAAAAAATTATTTTTTAAAAGGGTAAAACCAGTAAGGGCATGGATATACGGGGTTTTTGTAGAAAAAATTTTGGGATCTGATCCATAGACAAAATCCTATATTTGGATTCTTTTTTTGAAATTTAAAGGGGTCAGCAGTTTCTGGGGAGCCGTAAAAAAAAAACAGTTAGTCAAATCTAGTACTGAGCCCTTTTTTACAATTATGTCTAAAGTTTCCCTGAAGCAGTATAAAAAAATTTTAAATTTTCCAGAAATTCGGGGAATTATACTTATTGATTTGCTTTTGGACAATAAAAGTCCCAAAAAAATAAATCTAGCCAACAATGTCACAATAGGTCAAAAATATAGATGTAAAGTATCATTATACCCAGAGGGTGATTAATGATAAAGTCTTTAAAAATTAAAAAACCCTACTGATAAAAATCCCAAACTGACCTACTGACTAGGTTTGAATCATGTAAAACTTTACAGATTCATGAATATTTAGGTTTGAAATGAATGATATTTCCTTTTTTTGGGAAGTGGGGGTGTTAGTATATATGTGTTAGTATTTTCCCAAAGTATGTATAAAAAACCTGAAAAAAAACCCAATTTGTTAGAACATACCCCCAGTTTTAAATATATTTATTATTCTTTTTTATTAATATTGCTTCTATTTAAACGTTTTCAACGATCAAAAAATGCTTGAAAATGCTTATTTTAGCAAAAAAGCACGTTTGAGCTTTAATCTCGTTTTAACGCGTAAGACAGCAAAAAAATTCAATTTTTTATTATTCGTTTTTTAAATTGCTTCTTTTTAAAAACATTTCAACGATTAAAATGTTTGAAAATGCTTATTTTAGCAAAACAGCAGTTTTAAACTTTAATCTGCTTTTTAACGCGTAAAACAGAAAAAAAACGACGAATTTTTTTTTTCGTTTTTTTTTAAATATTTTTCTGTTTGAACGATTTCAACGACCCTAAAATGCTTAAAATGCTTATTTTAACAAAACAGCACGTTTTGAGTTTTTAATCTGCTTTTTAACGCGTAAAAAAACATAAAAACGACGAAATTTTTTTATTTCGTTTTTTATTAATATTGCGTCTATTTAAACCCGATTTCAACGATCAAAAAATGTTTGAAAATGCTTATTTTAGCAAAACGGCACTTTTGAGTTTTTTTCTCGTTTTAACGGAAAAAGATAAAAACGAAAAATTTTTTATTTTTGGTTTTTATTTTTTTTCTTTTTTGGGGCAATTTCAACGATCAAAAAATGCTTGAAAATGCTTTTTTTTTAGCAAAACAGCACGTTTTGAGTTTTAACGCGTTTTAACGCGTAAAAAAACATAAAACGACAAATTTTTTTTGTTGGATATGTGTTTGGATATCAGTATGATAAAAAACCTGAAAAAAAACCCTATTTTCGAACATACCAGTAAATAGGTTATGGGGCTACTTAAATTTATCAGGTATTTTAGTTTTAAAAAAATAAATTTGGGGTGGTTAACCGAAACATAAACCCCCAAATTATTTGCCAGTGTCCCGAAGTTAAAAGGCGGGGGAGAATTATGACAAAATTGGGTTTGCGGTTTGAAAACTTTTGGTTTTGGGAGGGGATGCACATGTACATCAATCCGCCGGCCAATTTTGAATTAAACCAGTAGAAGATGCAAAAAAAAAGGAAAAAGTTAAATATTAACAATAGATCCAGCTTTGTATGAAATAAAGAAACACGGAAGTTCAGGGGAATTATGGACTAAGTTAAAAACCCATGTTTGACCCCCGGGGTTCTCGAAAAAAAACCTTACTTCGACATTTGATTTCCATAAGTTTGGGATGGGTTGTGATTCAATGGCTATTATGTAAAACCCCAAATCGTCAAACACCCTCAAAGGTTAAAAGTACAGGTTTAAAATTTTTAAACGAATGGGTGGGATCATTATTAGCAGGTTTGTCCGATCTTTATATTCCGATGAAAAGGGGCAATAGAACTTTTTGGTATTTCGAAAACCCCTGATGTCAAATCAAGTTTTTGGGACATAAAAGTCCCAAATGGGGTCTGAAGTTAGTAGCGCTGTTTTGTGGCAAAAGAATAGAAACACTGCCGAAAAAAAATAGTGGCGTATTTAAGTCTAAAAAAGGAACCCGGGTGACAGTTTAAAAAGCGAAAAGAAGTTGTTTGTTACAAATGTAATAGAAATGGACATTATCAATGAATCCCTCCCGTTTTAAAAAAAACTGCAGATAAAGGGTTTTCAACGTTGTTTTTTAACGGAAAGTTTAATAAAACAGAATGGTACGTTGATAGTGGTGCGAGTGCACATATGACAGTAAACAAGAACTGGTTTAAAAAACATCAACATGTCCTCATTTTTTACCAAAAATCTTTGGGGGCCCAAAAAAAAAAAAGATGTTAGTTGACTGTTCGGGGAGATTTAGACATTTTTTCCCGGTTTGGAATGTCCCCAAACCCGTCAAAAAATGTGTTTCGTTTTTTAATTTTAAACAAAAAAACTTGTTATCAGTTAGCGAGCTTAGGGGGAAAATGGCAACAATGTCGTGTTCAAAAAAAAGCTTTTGGGATTTTTTAAACAGAAAAAAATGTTTTGGTTTTGCGAAAACCGATTTAACTGAAGGTGTTTAAAAAAGTTGAGGTTGCAGCCCCCGGGTACGGGGGTTGGCAGCTCCGCAGTTACGGGAAATTTTATGGCAAAAGAAGGTTAGCTAAATTAATAGTCAAAAACCTTGAACAAAATGAAAATGGCTTTTGGGGTGAGGGCCCTATAAGGATGGTCCTTTTGGGACAAAAACAAAGATGAGTTATTTGCTGTGGGGAAAGCAGATGGGGGTTGCCATTCTCTCATGTTTGGTAACCGAAGCACAGAGACATGTCATCGGATAAAAGTGATCTATGTGGACCGATGGAGGTAAACTCTCTGAATGGAAGCCCGTTTCATCTTATTTATTAGATTCGGATTGACTTTTTTTTATTTTCTCAAACAGAAAAATGAAGCCTTTAGTAAATTCAAAGTTTTTTTTAAATATGATTGAAAACCAGCAAGGAAAAAAATTAAAAAATCTTCCCCCGGGAAACGGTTGGGTTCTGCTAAAAATTAAAAGTTATTTAAAACGGGGCATTATTCATCAGAAAACCAACAGCTACACCCCTGAACAAAAATGGTACCGTGGGGAGGGCAAATCGCCAGTAGTTAAAAAAGGAAAATGTTATTGTATGATGCAAAGTTGGGAAAGAGATTTTGGGCAGAAGTTCCCAATACACCCGTTTATTTAAAAACAGGTCCATTATGTCAGGAAATACCAAATACCCCCTTTTGAACTGTGGCATGGATCAAAACCAAACCTCAGTCACTAGATTATTTGGGGGGTGGGTGGGAAAATATCCCAAAGGGGAAGCGCCTCGGGGATAAAAAATCCACGACACATCCTATTTTGGGTATGGAGGGATGTGAAAGGGTATAGGTTGTATAATCCTACCAAAAAAAAGATCATCGTCAGCAGGGGGTGTCATCGTGATGGAGGGGAAGACGGATGACAAACAGCGACGAGGGTATGTGGATTTTCAGATGTTTAGACAGCACACCATAACCGGAACACCAGAGGTCGGGGGTGGAGAAGGGGAGCAATGTTTCAGTGGGGGGACCCTGTGTTCCAGAAGCAGATGATCAAGGGCAGCTCTTTTAGATTCTTCAGTCTACACTGATGGTGAAAAAAACACTTTAAGTCGCCATCAAACGAGGTGCAAACGCAGGAGATCAAAAACTACTTCAGTTTAGGGCCGGAGCCCTTTTTACCAAAAAAAAAGCGTCAAAAGGGGAAAAAGCCTGAAACACTATGGGGTTTGTTCCATTTCATCCCGTACGGCCCCCGCATTTTGGGAGATCTCAATGTCGGGGGGGCTCTAGAAACCAAAAGGGCGGGGGAGGCCCTTCGGGTGACGAGTTAAAATCATTTGAAGACAAGATGCCTGGGAGCTTGTTTATAAATCCCGGTGATTTTCTGTGGTGAAGTGTCGTTTGGGGATTCGTAAAAAATTTGATGTGGATAATAAGTGCGGTACCGGGCCAGACTAGTGGCCAAGGTTTTTCGCAAAAAACCAGGTATAGATTATACTCAAACTTTTGCACCTGTAATTCTCATTTACCTCTAAGAATGTTTTTTGCTCTTTGTGTTAAACTAAGGGAAAGAGCATAACACATTTAGAAGTAACTACAGCTTTTCTAAATGGTGTATTAAAAAAAATATATACATGTCAATACCTGAAGGTTTTTCAAACAAAAAATTTGGGGGAAAAGTGTTAAGATTAAAAAGAGCTATTTACGGTTTTAAAAACAGTTTATCTCTGGCATGGTATGAGAGTAAAAGATTTCTTTTAAATTTGGTTTTATAAACAGTCAGTTTACCCATGTTTGTTTTGGAAAAATAAAAGGAAGTAAAAATAATTATTGGGTTGTATGTAGATGATTTTTTTATTTTTTTAAAAAAATGATGCTGAAACTGTAAAAAAATTTAAAAAAATATTAGCAAAACCGTTTAAGGTTTTGGGGCCCGTTCGACAGGGATCTTGGAATGAAAATTAAGTAAAAAAAACACAAAAAAATTTTTTTACAGTAAAATCAATCTCAGTACATTCAACAGTTATTTTATAAATTAGATGTCAGATTGTAAATCTCAAAAATACCCCCAAATTTAACCAAAATTAAAAAAATTGATAAGTCTACAGTGTTCCCAAATGTAAATTTATCAAAAACTCATTGGTAGTTTAATGTATCTGGCAGTATTAACAAGGCCAGACATTGCCTTTTGCAGTAAGCTTTTCTCAGCCAATTTAATAATTTTTATAATGTAATTGGTTTTAAAAAATCAAAAAGAATATTGAGATAACCCTGGGAAAAAAAATTATTGTTTAAAACACCAAATAAATTTACATGGATATACGAGGTTTTGTAGATAGTGATTGGGCATCTGATCCATAGACGGGGAAAACCCATACTGGGTTCTGTTTTTTTAAAATTAAGGGGAGGGGTTTCCCGGCAGAGCCTAAACAAAAACAGTTAATCTATCTGGGAATTGGGGTCTGGAAAATACAAAGCTATGTCCCGAAGCTTCCCGGGAAACAGTATATTTAAGAAAATTTTAAATTTATGAAATTCGGGAATATAATTTTTGATTTGCATTTGGGCAATCAAAGTGCCATAAAAAAGCACTATCCAACAATGTCACAATAGGTCAAAATATATAGATTTTAAAGTATCATTATATCAAAAGGTGATTAATGATAAAGTCATTAAAATTAAAATATACGCCTACTGATCAAATCCATGACCATTTATTGGTTTTGAACTTAAAAAAATTACAGATTTGAATATTTTGGATTGTAAATGAATGATATTTCGCTTATTTTGATAATGGGGTGTTAGTTTTATATGTTTAGTATATTCTGGGATGTATCAAAAAACCCGAAATAAAACCAGTTTTTAGAACATACACCATATTAATATTTTTATTATTTGTTTTATTAATATTGTTTTTATTTGAACGATTTAACGATCTAAAATGCTTGAAAATCTTTTTTTAGCAAAAAAGCACGTTTTTAAAACTTTAATCTGCGTTTTTTAAAGCGTAAGACAAAACATAAAAATGACGAATTTTTTTTATTCGTTTTTTTTTAATATTGCTTCTATTTAAAAGATTTCAACGATCTAAAAAAGTTTGAAAATGCTTTTTTTTAGCAAAACAGCCGTTTTTAGCTTTTTAAACTGCGTTTTTTTAAAGCGTAAAACAGAATAAAAACGACGAATTTTTATTATTCGTTTTTTTTTTTAATATTTTCTATTTGAACATTTCAACGATAAAATGCTTGAAAATGCTTATTTTTAAAAAAACAGCACGTTTTGAGCTTTTCGCGTTTTTAAAGCGTAAAAAACCCTAAAACAACGGGAAAATTTTTTTTATTCGTTTTTTTTAATATTGCGTCTATTTGGGAAAAATTTCAACGATCTAAAAAGTTTTGAAAAAGCTTATTTTAAACAAAACCCGCACGTTTTGGGGTTTTTTTCTCGTTTTAACGGGAAAACAGCATAAAACGACGAAATTTTTATTATTTCGTTTTATTTTTAGCTCTTTTGAACGTTTTAACGATCTAAAATGCTTTAAAAAGCTTTTTTGGCCGGCCCTTTTTGGGGGTTTTTGCGTTTTCGGGGTAAAAAAGGCCAAAAAAAACGAAATTTTTAAATTTTTTTATTAAAATTTTTTTTTTTGAACGTTTTAAGGCGGGGTGCTTTTTCAAAAGCCGTTTTGGTTTTTCGGTTTTCGGCGTAAAAGCTAAAAAAGACAATTTTTTTTTATTCGCTTTTTTTCAATAGTGCTTCCCCCGGGGAAAGATTTCAACGGGTCTAAAATGGCCCAAAAAGCTTGGGTTTTTCAAAACTAATTTACAATTTTTCCCCCTTTTTAAAGCGTAAAACCCGCATAAAAAAGACGAATTTTTTTTTATTCGTTTTTTTTTAATTTCATCTATTTGAACGATTTCAACGATCTAAAAAAGTTTGAAAAAAGCTTATTTTAGCAAAACAGCTCGTTTTTAAACTTTTTAATTTTGCGTTTTAACGCGTAAAACAGCATAAAAAACGACGGAAATTTTTTTTATTCGTTTTTATTAATATTGCGTCAATTTGAACAATTTCAACGATCTAAAAAGCTTGAAAATGCTATTTTAGCAAAACAGCCCTTTTGAGCTTTAATCTGCGTTTTAACGCGTAAAACAGCATAAAACGACGAATTTTTATTATTCGTTTTTATTAATATTGCTTCTATTTGAACGATTTCAACGATTTAAAATGCTTGAAAATGCTTATTTTAGCAAAACAGCACGTTTTGAGCTTTTATCACGTTTTAACCGTAAAACAGCATAAAACGACGGAAATTTTAAATTTTATTATTCGTTTTTATTAATATTGCTTCTATTTAAACGATTTCAACGATCTAAAATGCTTGAAAATGCTTATTTTAGCAAAACAGCACGTTTTTGAGCTTTAATCTACGTTTTAACGCGGTAAAACAGCATGAAATGACGAATTTTTTTATTATTCGTTTTTTGCTAATATTGCTTCTATTTAAATGATTTCCAGCTTGATCTAAAATGCTTGAAAATACTTATTTTTAGCAAACAGCACGTTTTGAGCTTTTAATCTGCGTTTTAACGTAAAACAACATAAAACGACGAAATTTTTATTATTTCCGTTTTTTATTAATGGCTATTTGAACGGTTTCCGCTGATCATGCGTGAAAATGCTTATTTAAAGGCAAAAGCACGTTTTGAAGGTTTTGATCTGCGTTTTAACGTGTAAAACGAAAGCGTAAAACGACGAATTTTTATTATTCGTTTTTATTAGCCATTACTTGCCTCTATTTAGGAACGGAGATTTCAGCAGTCTAAAATGTCGCGAAAATGCTTGTTTTTACTTAGCAAAAGAAACAGCACACGTTCGAGCTTGAATCTACTACGTTTGATTTTAACGCGTAAAAGAGCAGAGTAAACAGTAAGAAATTTTTATTATTCGTTTTTATTAATATTCGCGTCTATTTGTGAAGACACATTTCAACGATCTAAAATGCTTGAAATGCTTATTTAGCAGCAAAAGGAAACAGCACGTTTTGAGAAGGCTTTTATTCTGCGTTTTAACGTAAAACAACATAAAACGACGAAATTTTATTATTCGTTTTTTATTTTTTATTGCACGTCTGTTGTGAACAATTTCAACGATCCCTGCGTGCTTTGAGTACTTATTTTAGCAAACAACACGTTTGAGCTTTAATCTGCGTTTTTAGCGTAAAACGTATAAAACATTGACAAAGGGGTACACATTATTCGTTTTATTAATGCGCGTCTATTTGAACGATTTCAGCTTGATCACAAAATGCTTGAAAATGTTTATTTTTAGCCCACAGCAAAACAACGTTTGAAGGCACAATCTGCGATTTAACGCGTAAAACGAAAGCATAAAACGACGAATTTTTTATTATTCGTTTTTTTATTATCAGCTTCATTTGAACGATTTCAACGATCACAAATGCTTGAAAATGTTTATTTTTAGCAAAACAGCGCACGGAGACTTTAATCTCTCTGCGTTTTAACGCATTATAACAGCATAAAACGACGAATTTTTATTATTCGTTTTTTATTAATATTACTTCTATTTGAACGATTTCAACGATCTAAATGCTTGAAATGATTATTTTAGCAAAACAGCACGTTTTTGTGAGCTTTAATCTGCGTTTTAACGCGTAAAACAGCATAAAAACGACGAAGTTTTTATTATTCGTTTTATTAATATTGCGTCTATTTGAACGATTTCAACCATCTAAAATGCTTGAAAATGCTTATTTTAGCAAAGAAACAGCACGTTTTGAGCTTTACAATCTGCGTTTTAACGCGTAAAACAGCATAAAAATGAAGAGCGATTTTTTTATTATTCGTTTTTATTAATGTGTAGCACTATTTGGGCGATTTCCAACGATAAAAATGCTTGAAAATGCCTTGTACAGCAGCAAAACAGCGTTTGAGCTGTAATGCCGTTTAGCGCGTAAAACAGCATAAAAACGACAAAATTTTAATATTCATTTTTTATTTTTATTTGCGTCTATTTGAACGATTTCAACGATCTAAAATGCTTGAAAATGCTTATTTTAGCAAAACAGCATGTTTTTGAGCTTTAATCTGCGTTTTTAACGCGTAAAACAGCATAAAACGACGAGGTACATTATTCGTTTTATTAACATTGCGTCTATTTGAGACGATTTCAGCGATCTAAAATGCTGAAAATGCTTATTTTTTAGCAAAACGAAAGCGCACGTTTAAGCTTTAATCTGCGTTTTAACGCGTAAAACAGCATAAAACGACGAATTTTTATGATTCGTTTTTATTAATTTGCGTCTATTTGAACGACGATTTCAGCGATCTAAAATGATAGCGAAATGCTTGTTTTAGCAAAACAGCACGTTTTGAGCTTTATTCTGTGTTTTAAACGCATGAAACAGCGTAAAACGACAGAATTTTTTATTATTCGTTTTTGTTTTTATTGCGTCTGTTTGAACGATTTCAACGATCTAAAATGCTTGAAAATGCTTATTTTAGCAGCAAAACAGCACGTTTTGAGCTCAGATCTGCGTTTTTAACGCGTAAAACAGCATAAAACGAACCGGGTACTGTTATTCGTTTTGCCGTGACCATTTAGCTTCTACTTGAACGATTTTTAACGATCTAAAATTAGCGAGAATGCTTATTTTTAGCAGCAAAACAGCGTTTTTGAGCTTTAATCTGCGTTTTAACGCGTAAAACAACATAAAAACGACGGAAATTTTTATTATTCGTTTTTTATTTAACATTGCGTTATTTGAACGGTTTCAGCGAGTCTGATGCTTGAAAATGCTTATTTTTAGCAAAACAGCACGTTTTAAGCAATCTGCGTTTTAACGCGTAAAACAGCATAAAACGACGAAGATTTTTTTTATTATTCGTTTTTATTAATGTGCGTCTATTTGAGACGATTTTCAACGATCTAAAATGCTTGAAAAGTACTTATTTTAGCAAAACAGCACGTTGCGGTTTATTCTGTGTTTTAACGCGTAAAACGGCGTAAAACACGACAGGGGAATTTTATTATTCGTTTTTGAGCATTTGCGTCTCTATTTGGGCAATTTTCAGCGGTCAAAATGCTTTGGTAGCAGCAAAACGCGGCACGTTTTGAGCTTTCAATGCGTTTAACGCGTAAAAGCGGCATAAAGCGACGAATTACGTGACTGGTTTTTATTAATATTACGCTTCTATTGAACTGATTTTACCAACGATCAGTAGCGGTAGCATTTTGCAGCGAAACAGCGTTTGAGCTTTTAATCTGCGTTTAACGTAAAGGCAAAGCATAAAACGACAGAGGAATTTTTATTTATTCACGTTTTACATTTATTATTGCGCGTCATTTTGAGACGATTTCAGCGATCTAAAATGCTTGAAGTACTTGTATTTAGCAAAACGGCGTTTTGAGGCACTGAAATCACCGCGTTTTAACGTAAAACAACGCATAAAACGACAGATTGCACATTGATCACGTTTTATTATTTCTTCCATTTGAACGGGTTTCAACGATCTAAAATGCTGAAAATGCTTATTTTACAGCAAAACAACGCGTTTGAGCTTTGTCGCGGTTTAACGCGTAAAACAATCAAAACGACGAATTTTTATTATTCGTTTTTATTAATATTACTTCTATTTGAACGATTTCAACACAGTCTAAAATGCTTTGAAAATACTTATTTTGTAAAACAGCACGTTTTGGAAAGCTTTTATTCTACGTTTAACGCGTAAAACAGCAGCAAAACGACCTGATATTTTATTATTCGTTTTTTATTAATGTACGCGTCTATTTGAAGACGTTCAACGATCTAAAATGCTGAAAATGCTTATTTTTAGCAAAACAGCACGTTTTGAGCTTTTAATCTGCGTTTAACACGTAAAGGCAACATAAAACGACGAATTTTTGTTATTCGTTTTTATTAATATTGCTTCTATTTTGAACGATTTCAACGATCTAAAATGCTTGAAGTACTTAGTACCCCATAAAGAGCGGCGTTTGAGCTTTTTGAAATCTGCGTTTTAGCGCGTAAAACAACATAAAAACGACGAAATTTTTATTATTTCGTTTTTTTTACATTAATGGCCGTGTTTGAACGGTTCAACGATCTAAAATGGCGAAAATGCTTATTTTATAGAAACAGCACGTTTTGAGCTTTAAATCTGCGTTTTTAACGCGGTAAAACAGCATAAAACGACGAATTTTTATTATTCGCGTTTTTATGCTGACTAGCTTCTATTTGAACAGTTTCAACGATCTAAAATGCTTGAAATTAGCATTTTAGCAAGGCGGCACGTTTTTTGAGCTTTTAATCTGCGTTTTAACGCGTAAACAGCATAAAACGACAGATTTTTTTATTATTCGTTTTTATTAATATTGCTTCTGGCTGAACGATTTCAACGATCTAAAATGCTTGAAAGTACTTGTATTTTAGCAAAACAATACAGCACGTTTTGAGCTTTAATCTGCGTTTAACGCGTGAAGCAGCCTTAAAACTTTGAACCGGGTACTTCGTTTTTTGTGTAATGCGTCTATTTGAAGACGATTTTACCAAACGATCACAAATGCTCAAAAATGCTTTGTTTAGCAAAACAGCACGTTTTGAGCTTTAATCTGCGTTTTAACGCGTAAGCATAAAAACGACGAATTTTTTATTATTCGTTTTTATTATCAATAGCTTCTATTTAAACGGTTTGCAAACGATCACAAAATGCTTGAAAAGTAGCGACAGCAAAACAGCACGTTTTGAGCGTCTGCGCGCGGCGTTTTAACGCGTAAAACGGCATAAAACGACGAATTTTTTATTATTCGTTTTTATTAAATATTAGCACCATTTGAACGATTTACGTGATCTAAAATGCTTGAAAATGCTTATTTTAGCAGCAAAACGGCACGTTTACGGAAGGCTTTAATCTGCGTTTTTAACGCGTAAAACAGCATAAAACGGCGAGAATTTTTAGTATTCGCGTTTTTTATTAATATTGCACGTCTATTTTGAACGTTTCAACGATCTAAAATGCTTGAAAATGCTTATTTTAGCAAAACAGCGTTTTGAGCTTTAATCTGCGTTTTTAACACGCATGCGAAACAGCGCCGAAACAGCGAAAATTTTTTTTATTATTCGTTTTTATTAACATTGCATTATTTGAACGATTTCCAGCGATCTAAAATGCTTGAAATACTTGACAGCAGCAAAACAGCGCGTTTTAAGCTTTAATCGCACGTTTAACTTACGTAAAACAACTTATAAAAACGACAGATTTTTTATTGATACCGTTTTATTAATATTGCGTCTATTTAGGGCGTTTCAACACTTGGTAAATGCTTGAAAAGTAGCATTTTAGCAGCGAAACAGCACGTTTGAGCTTTATTCTGTGTTTTTAGCGAAAACGGCTAAAACGACAGAAATTTTATTATTCGTTTTGTTTTTATTGCGTCTATTTGAACGATTTCACCAACGATCTAAAACGCTTGAAAATGCTTATTTTAGCAAAACAGCACGTTTTGAGCTTTAATCTGCGTTTTAGCGCGTAAAACAGCATAAAAACGGTAAAGATTTTTATTATTCGTTTTTTATTGAAAATATTGCTTCCAATTTTGAACGAGATTTCAGCGATCCCTGAAATGCTTGAAAATGCGCTTATTTTAGCGAAGGCGGCGTTTACGAGCTTTTAATCTGCGTTTAACGCGTAAAACACAACTTTATAAACGACGAAATTTTATTATTCGTTTTTATTAATATTGCGTCTATTTGAGACGATTTTCAACGATCTAAAATGGCGGTACTTATTTACAGCAAACAGCACGTTTTGAGCTTTAATCTGCGTTTTTAACGCGTAAACAGCATAAAACGACGAATTTTATTATTCGTTTTTACTTCAATAGTAGCTTCTATTTGAACGAGTTTCGTGATCTAAAATGGCGAAATGCTTGTTTTAGCAAAACGCGTTTTGAGCTTTAATCTGCGTTTTGGCGTAAACGGTGAAAAACGTTGGTCATGCGTCTATTTGAACGGGGAATTTCAGCAGTCTAAAGATGGCGAAATTAGCGTGCAGCAAGGCGGCGCGTTTTGACGTCTGCGTTTTGGCGTAGAGCAGCATAAAACGACGGAGCATTTTTTATTGTTCGTTTTATTAATATTGCTTTATTTAAAAACGATTTCAACGATTATGGAAATGCTTGAAAATGCTTATTTAGCAAAACAGCTGCGTTTTGGAAGCATTCTGCGTTTTAACGCGTAAACAGCATAAAACGACGATATTTTTATTATTCGTTTTTATTAATATTGCGTCTATTTGCGGAACGATTTCAACGATCTAAAATGCTTGAAAATGCTTATTTTAGCAAAACAGCACGTTTTGAGGCTTTAATCTGCGTTTTAACGCGTAAAACAGCAAACGACAATTTTTATTCGTTTTTTATTAATATTGCTCTATTTGAACGATTTCAACGATACAAATCTTGAAAATGCTTATTTTAGCAAAAAAGCAGCGTTTGAGCTTTAATCTGCGTTTTAACGCGTAAAACAGCATAAAACGACGAATTTTTATTATTCGTTTTTATTAATATTGCTTCTATTTGAACGATTTCAACGATCTAAAATGCTTGAAAATGCTATTTTACCAAAACAGCACGTTTTGAGCTTTAATCTCGCGTTTTAACGCGTAAAACAGCATAAAACGACGAATTTTTATTATTCGTTTTTTTTATATTGCGTCTATTTGAACGATTTCAACGATCTAAAATGCTTGAAAATGCTTATTTTACAAAACAGCACGTTTGAGCTTTAATTGCGTTTTAACGCGTAAAACAGCATAAAAACGACAGATTTTTATTTTCGTTTTTATTAATATTTGCTTCTATTTGAACGATTTCAACGATCTAAAATGCTTGAAAATGCTTATTTTAGCAAAACAGCACGTTTGAGCTTTAATCTGCGTTTTAACGCGTAAGAGCAACATAAAACGACGAATTTACGTATTCGTTTTTTTTTAGTAATATTGCGTCTATTTGAACGATTTCAACGATCTAAAATGCTTGAAAAATCCTTATTTTAGCAAAACAACACGTTTTGAGCTTTTAATCTGCGTTTTAACGCGTAAAGGCAACATAAAACGACAATTGCGATTATTCGTTTTATTAATATTTAGCTATTTGAACGATTTCAACGATCCTAAAATGCTTGAAAATGCTTATTTTAGCAAAACAGCACGTTTTGAGCTTTATTCTGCATTTTAACGCGTAAAACAGCATAAAACGACAGAGAATTTTATTATTCGTTTTTATTAATATTGCGTCTATTTAAGGCGATTTCAACGATCTAAAATGCTTGAAAATGCTTATCTTATACGACGGCACGTTTTGAGCTTTAATCTGCGTTTTAACGTAAAACAGCATAAAATGACGAATTTTTATTGGCCGTTTTTATTAATATTGTTTTCTATTTGCAAACGATTTCAGCGATCTAAAATGCTTGAAAATGCTTATTTAGCAAAACAGCACGTTTTTGAGCTTTTAATCTGCGTTTTAACGCGTAAAACAGCATAAAAACGACAGAAATTTTTATTATTCGTTTTTTTATTTTATTTGCGTCTATTTGAACGATTTCAACGATCTAAAATGCTTGAAAATGTATTTTAGCAAAACAGCACGTTTTGAGCTTTAATCTGCGTTTAACGCGTAAAACAGCATAAAACGACAGATTTTATTATTCGTTTTTTATTAATATTGCTTCTCTTTGAACGGTTTCAACGATCTAAAATGCTTGAAAATGCTTATTTTAAAAACAGCACGTTTTGAGCTTTATTTTGCGTTTTAACGCGTAAAACAGCATAAAAAAGACGAAATTTTTATTATTCGTTTTTATTAATTTGCGTCTATTTGAACATTTCAACGATCTAAAATGCTTGAAAATGCTTATTTTAGCAAAACAGCACGTTTTGAGCTTTTTAAACTGCGTTTTAACGCGTAAAACAGCTAAAAATGAAATTTTTATTATTCTTTTTTATTTTTATTGCTCTGTTGAACGATTTCCCAAAGATCTAAAATGCTTGAAAATGCTTATTTTAGCAAAACAGCACGTTTTGAGGGGTTTTAATCGCGTTTTAACGCGTAAAACAGCAAAAACGAGAATTTTTATTATTCGTTTTTATTAATTTCTTCTATTTGAACGATTTCCAACGATCAAAATGCTTGAAAATGCTTATTTTAGCAAAACAGCACGTTTTGAGCTTTAATTTGCGTTTTAACGCGTAAAACAGCATAAAACGACGAAATTTTTTATTATTCGTTTTTATTAATATTGCCTCTTTGAACGATTTCAACGATCTAAAATGCTTGAAAATCTTATTTTAGCAAAACAGCACGTTTTGAGCTTTAATCTGCGTTTTAACGCGTAAAACAGCATAAAACGACGAATTTTTATTATTCGTTTTTATTAATATTGCTTCTCTTTGAACGATTTCAACGATCTAAAATGCTTGAAAATGCTTATTTTAGCAAAACAGCACGTTTTGAGCTTTTATTCTGCGTTTTAACGCGTAAAACAGCATAAAACGACGAAATTTTTATTATTCGTTTTTATTTTTATTGCTCTATTTGAACGATTTCAACGATCTAAAATGCTTGAAAATGCTTATTTTAGCAAAACAGCACGTTTGAGCTTTAATCTGCGTTTAACGCGTAAAACAGCATAAAACGACGAAATTTTTTTATTCGTTTTATTAATATTGCGTCTATTTGAACGATTTCAACGATCAAATGCTTGAAAATGCTTATTTTAGCAAAACAGCACGTTTTGAGCTTTAATCTGCGTTTAACCGTAAAACAGCATAAAACGACGAATTTTTATTATTCGTTTTTTATTAATATTGCTTCTATTTGAACGATTTCAACGTCTAAAATGCTTGAAAATGCTTATTTTAGCAAACAGCACGTTTGAGCTTAATCCGTTTAACGCGTAAAACAGCATAAAACGACGATTTTTATTATTCGTTTTTATTAATATTGCTTCTATTTGAACGATTTCAACGATCATCTTGTCTTATTTAAAAACAGCACGTTGAGCTTATTCTGCGTTTTACGTAAAACACAAACGACGAAATTTTTATTCGTTTTTATATTGCGTCTTTGAACGATTTCAACGTCTAAAATGCTTGAAAATGCTTATTTTAGCAAAACAGCACGTTTTGAGCTTTAATCTGCGTTTTAACGCGTAAACACCTAAAACGAGAATTTTATTATTCTTTTTTATTTTTTTGCTCTTTTGAACGATTTCAACGATCAAAATGCTTGAAAATGCTTATTTTGAAAACAGCACGTTTGAGAGCGTTCTCAAACACAATTCGTAAAACTCATGAAAAACGCAAAATGTTAATTATTCGTTTTTTTTGTTTAATCTATTTTGAATTTCAACGATCTCAAAATGCTTAAATACTTATTTTAGCAAAACAGCGTTTTGGCTTTTAATCTTTTTGCAACAGCACGTTTGAGCTTTATCTGCGTTTAACGCGTAAACACATAAAACGACGAAATTTTTATTATTCGTTTTTATTTTATTGCTCTATTTGCGATTTCAACG
>NW_027047223.1:0-16361 GCF_025399875.1 Dalotia coriaria
TGAAAACTTTATTCGTTTTAACGCGTAAAACAGCATAAAAACGACAAATTTTTATTATTCGTTTTTATTAATATTGCTTCTATTTGAACGATTTCAACGATCTAAAATGCTTGAAAATGCTCATTAGCAAAACAGCACGTTTTGAGCTTTTAATCTGCGTTTTAACGCGTAAAACAGCATAAAACGACGAATTTTATTATTCGTTTTTTATTAATATGCGTCTATTTGAATGAATTCAACGATCTAAAATGCTTGAAAATGCTTATTTTAGCAAAACAGCACGATTTGAGCTTTATTCTGCGTTTAACGCGTAAAACAGCATAAAAACGGCGAAATTTTATTATTCGTTTTATTTTTGCGTCTATTTGAACGATTTCAACGATCTAAAATGCTTGAAAATGCTTATTTTAGCAAAACAGCACGTTTTGAGCTTAATTCTGCGTTTTAACGCGTAAACACATAAAACAGCAGAAATTTTTATTATTCGTTTTTATTTTATGCGTCTTTGAACGATTTCAACGATCTAAAAATGCTTGAAAATGCTTATTTTAGCAAAACAGCACGTTTTGAGCTTTAATCTGCGCTTTAACGCGTAAACAGCATAAAACGACGAATTTTTTATTATTCGTTATTTATTAATATTGCTTCTATTTGAACGATTTTAACGATCTAAAATGCTTGAAAATGCTTATTTTAGCAAAACAGCACGTTTTGAGCTTTTAATCTGCGTTTTAACGCGTGAAACAGCATAAAAACGACGAAATTTTTATTATTCGTTTTTTATTAATATTGCGTCTATTTGAACGATTTCAACGATCTAAAATGCTTGAAAATGCTTATTTTAGCAAAACAGCGTTTTGAGCTTTATTCTGCGTTTTAACGCGTAAAACAGCTATAAACGACGAAATTTTTATTATTCGTTTTTATTCTTTTCGTCTATTTGAACGATTTCAAATATCTAAAATGCTTGAAAATGCTTATTTTAGCAAAACAGCACGTTTTGAGCTTTAATCTGCGTTTTAACGCGTAAAACAGCATAAAACCGACGAAATTTTATTATTCGTTTTTATTAATATTGCGTCTATTTGAACGATTTCAACGATCTAAAATGCTTGAAAATGCTTATTTTAGCAAAACAGCACGTTTGAGCTTTTAATCTGCGTTTTAACGCGTAAAACAGCATAAAAATGACGAATTTTTATTATTCGTTTTTATTAATATTGCTTCTATTTGAACGATTTCAACGATCTAAAATGCTTGAAAATGCTTATTTTAGCAAAACAGCACGTTTTGAGCTTTATTTTTGCGTTTTAACGAGTAAAACAGCATAAAACGACGAATTTTTATTATTCGTTTTATTATAATTGCGTCTTTTGAACGATTTCAACGATCAAAAATGCTTGAAATTTATTTAGCAAAACAGCACGTTTTGAGCTTTAATCTGCGTTTAACACGTAAAACGCATAAAACGACGAATTTTTATTATTCGTTTTTTTTTAATATTGCTTCTATTTGAACGATTTCAACGATCTAAATGCTTGAAAATGCTATTTTAGCAAAACAGCACGTTTTGAGCTTATTCTGCGTTTTAACGCGTAAAACAGCATAAAAAAGACGGGAATTTTTATTATTCGTTTTTATTAATGTGCTTATTTGGCGAAATTTCAAAGATCTAAATGTTGAAAATGCTTTTTTAGCAAAACGCACGTTTGAGCTTTTAACTGCGTTTAAGCGTAAAAGCATAAAATGACGATTTTTTTTATTCGTTTTATAATATTGCTTCTATTTAACATTTCAACGATCTAAAATGTTGAAAATGCTTATTTTAGCAAAACAGCACGTTTTGAGCTTTAATCTGCGTTTTAACGCGTAAAACAGCATAAAAAAGACAGAAATTTTAATTCGTTTTTATTATATTGCTTCAATTTGAACGATTTCCCAAAGATCTTAAAATGCTTGAAAATGCTTATTTTAGCAAAACAGCAGTTTGAGCTTTAATCTGCGTTTAACGCGTAAAAAAACATAAAAAACGACAAATTTTTATTATTCGTTTTTTATTTTTGCGTCTATTTGAAGATTCAACGATCTAAAATGCTTGAAAATGCTTATTTTAGCAAAAAAAGCACGATTTGAGCTTTATTCGCGTTTTAACGCGTAAAACAACATAAAACGACGAAATTTTTATTATTCGTTTTTATTTTTTTTTGCGTCTATTTAACGATTCAACATCTAAAATGCTTGAAAATGCTTATTTTAGCAAAACAGCACGTTTTTAGCTTAATTCTGCGTTTTAACGCGTAAAACAACATAAAACAACAATTTTATTATTCGTTTTATTTTCATTGCGCATTTGAACGATTTCAACGATCTAAAATGCTTGAAAATGCTTATTTTAGCAAAACAGCACGTTTTTAGGGTTTAATCTGCGTTTTAACTCGTAAAACAGCATAAAACGACGAATTTTTATTATTCGTTTTATTAATTTGCGTCTTTTGAACGGGTTTCAACGATCTAAAATGCTTGAAAATGCTTATTTTAGCAAACAGCACGTTTTTAGCTTTATTCTGCGTTTTAACGCGTAAAACAGCATAAAAACGACGAAATTTTTATTATTCGTTTTTATTTTTATTGCGTCTATTTGAACGATTTCAAATATCCAAAATGCTTGAAAATGCTTATTTTAGCAAAACAGCACGTTTTGAGCTTTAATCTGCGTTTTAACGCGTAAAACAGCATAAAAAAGACGAATTTTTATTATTCGTTTTATTAATATTGCTTCTATTTGAACGATTTCAACCATCTAAAATGCTTGAAAATGCTTATTTTAGCAAAACAGCACGTTTTGAGCTTTAATCTGCGTTTTAACGCGTAAAACAGCATAAAAACGACGAAATTCTTATTATTCGTTTTTATTAATATTGCGTCTATTTGAACGATTTCAACGATCTAAAATGCTTGAAAATGCTTATTTTAGCAAAACAGCACGTTTTGAGCTTTTTAAACTGCGTTTTAACGCATAGAACAGCATAAAACGACGAATTTTTATTATTCGTTTTTTATTAATATTGCTTCTATTTGAACGATTTCAACGATCTAAAAAGCTTGAAAATGCTTATTTTAAAAAAACAGCACGTTTTGGAGCTTTAATCTGCGTTTTAACTCGTAAACAGCATAAAACGATAAATTTTTTATTATTCGTTTTATTTTAAAATTCTTCCCATTTGAACGATTTCAACGATCTAAAATGCTTGAAAATGCTTATTTTAGCAAAACAGCACGTTTGAGCTTTTAATCTGCGTTTTAACGTAAAACAGCTAAAACGCAAATTTTTATTATTCGTTTTATTTTTAATTGCGACTATTTGAACGATTTCAACGATTAAATGCTTGAAAATGCTTATTTTAGAAAACAGCACGTTTTGAGCTTTTAATCTGCTTTAACGCGTAAAACAGCATAAAAGCGACAATTTATTATTCGTTTTTTATTAAATTGCTTCTATTTGAACGATTTCAACGTCTAAATGCTTGAAAATGCTTATTTTAACAAAACAGCACGTTTTGAGCTTTAATCTGCGTTTTAACTCGTAAAACACAAAAAAGTCAATTTTCTATATTCGTTTTTTTATTAATATGCGTCTGTTTTAACGATTTCAACGATCTAAAATGCTGAAAATGCTTATTTTAGCAAAACAGCCGTTTTGAGCTTTAATCTGCGTTTAACGTAAAACAGCATAAAACGACGATTTTTTTATTATTCGTTTTTTTTAATATTGCCCTATTTGAACGTTCAACGATCTAAAATGCGAAAATGCTTATTTTTAGCAAAACGGCCCTTTTTGAGCTTTATTCTGCGTTTTAAGCGTAAAACAGCTATAAAACGACGAAATTTTATTATTCGTTTTTATTAATTGCGTCTATTGAGCGTTCAACGATCTAAAAATCTTGAAAATGCTTATTTTAGCAAAACGCACGTTTGAGCTTTAATCTGCGTTTTAACGCGTAAAAGAAATAACAATGACGATTTTTATTATTCGTTTTTATTAATATTGCTTCTATTTAAACGATTTCAACGATCTAAAATGCTTGAAAATGCTTATTTTAGAAAACAGCACGTTTTGAGCTTTAATCCCGCGTTTTAAGCGTAAACAGCATAAAAACGCGAAAATTTTATTATTCGTTTTTATTAATATTGCTTCTATTTGACATTTCAACGATCTAAAGCTTGAAAATCTTATTTTATTAAAACAGCACGTTTTGAGCTTTAATCTGCGTTTTAACGCGTAAAACACATAAAACGACGAATTTTTATTATTCGTTTTTTTTTAATATACGTCTATTTAAACGATTTCAACGATCTAAAATACTTGAAAATGCTTATTTTAACAAAACAGCACGTTTTGAGCTTTATTCTGCGTTTTAACGCGTAAAACAGCATAAAAAAGACAAATTTTTTTTTATTCGATTTTTATTTTTATTGCGTCTATTTGAACGTTTCAACGATCAAAATGCTTATTTTAGCTAAACAGCACGTTTTTAGCTTTAATCTGCGTTTTAACGCGTAAAACAGCATAAAAACGAAATTTTTTATTATTCGTTTTTATTAATATTGCTTCTATTTGAACGATTTCAACGATAAATCTTGAAAATGCTTATATTAGCAAAGAGCACGTTTGGTTTAATCTGCGTTTAACGCGTAAAACAGCATAAAACGACAATTTTTATTATTTTCGTTTTATTATATTGCTCTTTGAACGATTTCAACGATCTAAAATGCTTGAAAATGCTTATTTTAGCAAAACAGCACGTTTGAGCTTTAATCTGCGTTTTAACGCGTAAAACGATAAAACGCGAAAATTTTATTATTCGTTTTTTTTTTAATATTGCTTCTTTTGAACGTTTCAACGTCAAAAACTTGAAAATGCTTATTTTAGCAAAACAGCCCTTTGAGCTTTAATCTGCGTTTTAACCCTAAAACAACTAAAACGCGAAATTTTTTTATTCGTTTTTATTAATATTGCGTCTTTTAAACGATTTCAACGATCTAAAATACTTGAAAATGCTTTTTTTAGCAAAACAGCACGTTTTTTAGCTTTATTCGCGTTTTTAAAGCGTAAAACAGCATAAAACGACGAAATTTTTTTATTCGATTTTTTATTTTTTGCGTCTATTTGAACGGTTTTAAGGGTCTAAAATGCGAAAAAGTTTTTTGCTAAACAGCACGTTTTGGGCAATCTGCGTTTTAACGCGTAAAAAAAAATAAAACGACGAAATTTTTTTTATTCGTTTTTATTAATTTTCTTCTATTTGAACGTTTTAACGATCTAAAATGTTTAAAATGCATATTAGCAAAGAGCACGTTTTTTAGCTTTAATCTGCGTTTTAACCCTAAAAAACATAAAAAAGACGAATTTTTTTATTCGTTTTTTTAATATTTCTTCTATTTAAAGTTTCACGATCAAAAAAGTTTTGAAAAAGCTTATTATTGCGTCTATTTGAACGATTTCAACGTCTAAAATGCTTGAAAATGCTTATTTTAGCAAAACAGCGTTTGAGCTTTTATTCTGCGTTTTAACGCGTAAAACAGCATAAAACGACGAAATTTTATTATTCGTTTTTATTTTTATTGCGTCTATTTGAACGATTTCAAAAGATCTAAAATGCTTGAAAATGCTTATTTTAGCAAAACAGCACGTTTTGAGCTTTTAATCTGCGTTTTAACGCGTAAAACAGCATAAAACGACAGATTTTTGTTATTCGTTTTTATTAATATTGCTTCTATTTGAACGATTTCAACGATCACAAAATGCTTGAAAGGCTTATTTTAGCAAAACGGCACGTTTGAGCTTTAATGCGCGTTTAACGCGTAAAACAGCATAAAACGACGAAATTTTTATTATTCGTTTTTATTAATATTTGCGTCTATTTGAACGATTGCAACGATCTAAAATGCTTGAAAATGCTTATTTTTAGCAGCAAAACGAAAGCACGTTTTGAGCTTTTAATCTGCGTTTAGCGCGTAAAACAGCATAAAACGATGAATTTTTATTGTCGTTTTTAGTAATGGCTGAAAGCTATATTTGAACGATTTCAACGATCTAAAATGCTTGAAAAGAAATGTATTTTTAACAAAACCAGCACGTTTTGAGCTTTAATCTGCATTTTTAACCAGTAAACGCATAAAACGATAAATTTTTTATTATTCGTTTTTATTAATATTATACTATTTGAAAGACGATTTCAACGATCACAAAATGCTTGAAAATGCTTATTTTAGCAAAACAGCACGTTTTGATCTTTAATCACAGAACAACGCGTAAAACGGCATAAAACGACGCGAATTTTTTATTATTCGTTTTTTATTAATATTCGCGTCTATTTGAACGATTTCAACGATAAAATGCTTGAAAATGCGCTTATTTTGTAAAACAGCACGTTTTGAGCTTTTAAATCTGCGTTTTAACGCGTAAAACAGCATAAAAACAGCGAAATTTTTTTATTATTCGTTTTATTAATATTGCGTCTATTTAACCGAGACGATTTCAACGATCTAAAATGCTTGAAAATGCTTATTTTGGCAAAACAGACATTTTGAGAGCTTTAATCTGCGTTTTTAACTTGCGCCAAAACAGCCAGCATAAAACGACAGAAATTTTTTATTATTCGTTTTTTTATTAATGTTGCTTCTATTTGAACGATTTCAACGATCTAAAATGCTTGAAAATGCTTATTTTAGCAAAACAGCACGTTTTGAGCTTTAATCTGCGTTTAACGCGTTAAACAGCTTTATAAAACGACGAATTTTTATTATTCGTTTTTTATTAATATTGCGTCTATTTGAACGATTTCAACGATCTAAAATGCTTGAAAATGCTTATTTTTAGCAAAACGGCACGTTTTGAGCTTTCATCTGCGTTTAACGCGTAAAACAGCATAAAACGACGAATTTTTTTTGTTATTCGTTTTTTTACTTTAGTAATATTGCGTCTGTTGAACGGTTCAACGATCTAAAATGCTTGAAAAATGCTTATTTTAGCAAAACAGCACGTTTAAGGCTTTATTCTGCGTTTTTAACGCGTAAAGCAGCTTACCATAAAACGACGAATTTTATTATTCGTTTTTATTTTTTGTGCGTCTGTTGAACAATTTCAACGATCTAAAATGCTTGAAAATGCTTATTTTAGCAAAACAGCACGTTTTGTGCTATATATTCTGCGATTTTTAACGCGTAAAATAGCACATAAAACGACAGAAATTCGTTTTTAGCTTTTTGTGCGTCTATTTGAACGATTTCAACGATCTAAAATGCTTGAAAATGCTTATTTAGCAAAACAGCATTTGAGCTTTTAATCCGTTTTAGCGTAAAACAGCATAAAACGACAGGAATTTTTATTATTCGTTTTTATTAATGTGCGTCTATTTGAACAGTTTCAACGATCACAAATGCTTATTTTTAGCAAAACAGCACGTTTTGAGCTTTAATCTGCGTTTTAACGCGTAAAACAGCATAAAACGACAGATTTTTATTATTCGTTTTTATTAATATTGCTTCTATTTGAACGTTCAACGATCTACAAAATGCTTGAAAATGCTTATTTAGGCAAGCAAGCACGTTTGAAGGCTTTAATCTGCGTTTTAACGCGTAAACAGCATAAAAACGACGAATTTTTTATTATTCGTTTTTTATTAATATTGCGCATCTGTTGAACGATTTCAACGATCTAAAATGCCGAAAGAAATGCTTATTTTAGCAAACAGCACGTTTGAGCTTTTAATCTGCGTTTAACGCGTAAAACAGCATAAAACGACGAAAATTTTACAGTATTATTCGTTTTTTGTGTATGTGCGTCTGTTGAACGATTTCAACGATCTAAAATGCTTGAAAATACTTATTTTAGCGAACAGCGCGTTTTGAGCTTTAATCACCGCGTTTTATCTCGTAAAACAGCATAAGCGACAATTTTATTATTCGTTTTTTATTATGTTATTTGAACGATTTCAACGATCTAAAATGCTTAGAAAATGCTAATTTTAGCAAAACAGCACGTTTGAGGCTTTAATCTGCGTTTTAACGCGTAAAACAGCATAAAACGACAGAAATTTTTATTATTCGTTTTTATTAATATTGCGTCTATTTGAACGATTGCAACGATCTAAAATGCTTGAAAATGCTTATTTTAGCAAAACAGCACGTTTGAGCTTTAATCTGCGTTTTAACGCGTAAAACAGCTAAAACGACGAATTTTTTATTATTCGTTTTTATTGTAACTTCTATTTGTAGACGTTTCCAGCGATCCGATAGCGAAAATGCTTATTTATGCAAAACAGCACGTTTGAGCTTTAATCTGCGTTTAACTCGTTAAAACAGCATAAGAAACGATAAATTTTTATTATTCGTTTTTATTAATGTGCTTCACCTATTTGAACGGTTAGCGATCTAAAATGCTTGAAAATGCTTATTTTAGCAAAACAGGCACGTTTTGAGCTTTAATCTGCGTTTTCAACGCGTAAAACCAGCATAAAACGGCGAATTTTTTTGTATTCGTTTTTTATTAATATTGCGTCTATTTAACGATTTCCAGCGATCTGAAATGCTTGAAAATGCTTATTTTAGCAAAACAGCACGTTTTGAGCTTTAATCTGCGTTTAACGCTTAAACAGCATAAAAGCGACGAAATTTTTATTATTCGTTTTTATTAATGTGCTTCTATTTGAACGATTTCAACGACTAAAATGCTTGAAAAATGCTTATTTTAGCAAAACAGCACGTTTGAGCTTTAATCTGCGTTTTAACGCGTAAAACAGCATAAAACGACGGGTACATTATTCGTTTTATTAATGGCAGCTTCTATTTGAACGGTTCCCGGCGATCTAAATGGCAGAAAATACTTATATTGGCAAAACAGCACGTTTTGAGCTTTAATCTGCGTTTTATCGCGTAAAACAGCGCCAAAACGACGAATTTTTTTATTATTCGTTTTTTTATTAATATTGCGTCGCAGACGATTTCAACGATCTAAAATGCTTGAAAATGCTTATTTTAGCAAAACAGCACGTTTGAGCTTTAATCTGCGTTTTAACGCGTAAAACGCTTTATAAAAGCGACGAATTTTTTATTATTCCGTTTTTATTAATATTGCTTCTATTTGAACGATTTAACGATCTAAAATGTACAGTAACTTATTTTAACAAAACAGCACGTTTTGAGCTTTAATCTGCGTTTTAACTCGTAAAACAGCATAAAACGTCGAATTTTTATTATTCGTTTTTTATTAATATTGCGTCTATTTGAACGATTTCAACGATCTAAAATGCTTGAAAATGCTTATTTTAGCAAAACAGCACGTTTTGAGCTTTAATCTGCGTTTTAGCAACGCGTAAAACAGCATAAAAGCATTGAATTTTTTTATTATTCGTTTTTATTAATATTTAGCTACTATTTGAACGATTTCCAGCGATCTAAAAATGGCGAAAGTAGCATTTTTAACAAAACAGCACGTTTTGAGCTTTTAATCTGCGTTTTAACTCGTAAAACAGCAAAACGTCAATTTTCTATTATTCGTTTTTATTAATATTGCGTCTATTTGAACAATTTCCAACGATCTAAAATGCTTGAAAATGCTTATTTTAGCAAAACAGCACGTTTTGAGCTTTAATCTACGTTTTAACGCGTAAAACAACATAAAACGACGATTTTTTATTATTCGTTTTTATTATCAGTAGCTTCTATTTGAACGATTTCAACGATCTGGTAGCGAAAATGCTTATTTAGCAAAACGGCACGTTTTGAGCTTTTATTCTGCGTTTTTTAACGCGTAAAACAGCATAAAACGACGAAATTTTTATTATTCGTTTTATTAATATTGCGTCTGTTGCCCAGGCGGTTTCAACGATCTAAAATGGCAGAAAATGCTTATTTTTAGCAAAACAGCGGGCTTTTAATCTGCGTTTTAGCGTAAAGAGCATAACAATGACGAATTTTTTGTTATTCGTTTTTTATTAATGTGCTTCTATTTAAACGATTTCAACGATCTAAAATGCTTGAAAAGAAATGCTTATTTTAGCAAAACGGCGTTTTGAGCTTTAATCTGCGTTTAGCGCGTGAAACCAGCATAAAAACGACGGGGTACATTATTCGTTTTATTAGTATTTCTGGCCAGACGATTTCAACGATCTAAAATGCGCTGAAATGCTTGTTTGCGCCGGTAGCGCGTTTTGAGCTTTAATCGCGTTTTAGCGCGTAAAACAGCATAAAAACGACGAATTTTTATTATTCGTTTTATTAATATTGCGTCTGTTTAAACGATTTCAGCGTTCTAAAATACTTGAAAATGCTTATTTTTAGCAAAACAGCACGTTTGAGGCTTTTATTCTGCGTTTTAACGCGTAAAACAGCATAAAACGACGAGTACATTCGTTTTTATTTTTTGGTAGTCTGTTGAACGATTTCAACGATCTAAAATGCTTGAAAATGCTTATTTTAGCAAACAGCGTTTTGAAGGCTTTAATCTGCGTTTAACGCGTAAAACAGCATAAAAACGACGGGTACATTATTCGTTTATTAATATTGCTTCTATTTAGCGAACGATTTCCAGCGATCACAAAAAATTAGCGAAAATGCTTTATATTGGCAAAGGCACGTTTGAGCTTTTAATCTGCGTTTTAACGCGTAAAACAGCATAAAACGACGAATTTTTATTATTCTGTTTTTATTAATATTGCTTCTATTTAGAACGATTTCCAACGATCTAAAATGTTGAAAATGCTTATTTTAACAAAACAGCACGTTTTTGAGCTTTTAATCTAGATTTTTAACTCGTAGCGGCATAAAACGACAGATTTTTTATTATTCGTTTTTATTAATATTGATTCTATTTAGACAGTTCAACGATCTAAAATGCTTGAAAAATGCTTATTTTAGCAAAACAGCGCATGTTGGAAGCTTTTAAATGCGTTTTAACGCGTAGAACAGCATAAAAACGACCCAAATTTTATTATTCGTTTTATTAATATTGCGTCTATTTGACGATTACCCAGCTTGATCTAAATGCTTGAAATTGCTTATTTTTAGCAAAACAGCACGTTTTGAGCTTTAATCCTGCAGCATGAAACAACATAAAACGACGAATTTTATTATTCGTTTTTTTTTTTATTAATATTACTTCTATTTTGAACATTGATTTCAACGATCTAAAATGCTTGAAAATGCTTATTTTAACAAAACGAAAGCACATTTTGGGCTTTTAATCACCCGTTTTAACTCGTAAAACAGCATAAAACGATAAATTTTTATTATTCGTTTTTTATTATGTGGCTTCTATTTGAACGATTTTCAACAGTCGATGCTTGAAAATGCTTATTTTGGCAAAACGTACGTTTTGAGCAATCTGCGTTCAACGCGTAAACAGCTTATAAAACAGCGAATTTTTTTATTATTCGTTTTATTAATATTGATTCTATTTGAACGATTTCAACGATCTGAAATGCTTGAAAATGCTTATTTTATAAAACAGCATGTTTTGAGAGCTTTTAATCTGCGTTTTAACGCGTAAAACGGCATAAAACGAGCGAATTTTTATTATTCGTTTTATTAATATTGCTTCTATTTGAACGATTTCCAGCTTGATCTAAAATGTTTTGAAAATGCTTATTTTAACAAAACCTTGGCGCGTTTTGGGCTTTGAAATCTGCGTTTTAACTCGTAAAAACAGCATAAAACGACAGAAATTTTTATTATTCGTTTTATTAATATTGCGTCTATTTAGCGAACGATTTCAACGTTTAAAATGCTTGAAAATGCTTATTTTAGCAAAACAGCACGTTTGAGCTTTATTCGCGTTTTAACGCGTAAAACAGCATAAAAACGACGAAATTTTTATTATTCGTTTTTATTTTTATTGCGTCTATTTTGAACGATTTCAAAGATAAAATGCTTGAAATGCTTATTTTTGGCAAACAGCACGTTTGCGAAGACTTTTAATCTGCGTTTTAACGCGTAAAACAGCATAAAACGACGAATTTTTTTATTATTCGTTTTATTAATATTGCTTCTATTTGAACGATTTCAACGATCTAAAATGCTTGAAAAAGGCTTATTTTAGCAAAACAGCGTGCGGGCTTTTAATCCTGCGTTTTAACGCGTAAAACAGCATAAAAACGACAGAAATTTTTATTGTTGTTTTTTATTAATATTGCACGTCCTGAAATTTGAACGGTGCAGCGATCTAAAATGCTTGAAAATGCTTATTTTAGCAAAACAGCGCACGTTTGAGCTTTAATCTGCGTTTTAACAGCAGCGTAAAACAGCATAAAACGATGAATTTTTATTATTCGTTTTTATTAATATTGCTTCTGTTGAACGATTTCAAACGATCTAAAATGCTTGAAAATGCTTATTTTAACAAAACAGCACGTTTTGAGCTTTAATCCTGCATTTAACTCGTAAAACAACATAAAACGATAAATTTTTTATTATTCGTTTTTATTAATATTACTTCTATTTGGGCGATTTCAACGATCTAAAATGCTTGAAAATGCTTATTTTAGCAAAACAGCACGTTTTGAGCTTTAATCTGCGTTTTAACGCGTTAAACAGCATAAAACGACGAATTTTTATTATTCGTTTTTATTAATATTGCGTCTATTTGAACGATTTCAACGATCTAAAATGCTTGAAAATGCTTATTTTAGCAAAACGGCACGTTTTGAGCTTTATTCTGCGTTTTAACGCGTAAAACAGCATAAAACGACGAATTTTATTATTCGTTTTTATTAATATTGCGTCTATTTGAACGATTTCAACGATCTAAAATGCTTGAAAATGCTTATTTTAGCAAAACAGCACGTTTTGAGCTTTATTCTGCGTTTTAACGCGTAAAACAGCATAAAACGACGAAATTTTTATTATTCGTTTTTATTTTTATTGCGTCTATTTGAACGATTTCAACGATCTAAAATGCTTGAAAATGCTTATTTTAGCAAAACAGCACGTTTTGTGCTATATTCTGCGTTTTAACGCGTAAAATAGCATAAAAACGACGAAATTTTTATTATTCGTTTTTATTTTATTGCGTCTATTTGAACGATTTCAACGATCTAAAATGCTTGAAAATGATTTTAGCAAAACAGCACGTTTTGAGCTTTAATCTGCGTTTTAACGGGAAAACAGCATAAAAAAAGGGCGAAATTTTTAAATTTTTCGTTTTTATTAATATTGTTTATTTGAAAAGATTTCAACGATCTAAAAAAGCTTGAAAATGTTTTTTTTTGTTTAAAATTTGAGTTTTAATTTTGCTTTTAACGCGTAAACAGCATAAAAAAGACGAAATTTTTATTATTCGTGTTTTATTAATATTGTTTTTTATTTGAACGATTTCAACGATCTAAAAAAGCATGAAAAAAGTTTTTATTAGCAAAACAGCACGTTTTGAGTTTTTAAACTGCGTTTTAACGCGTAAAACATGTAAAAACGACGAATTTTTTTATTTCTTTTTTTAATATTTCGTCTATTTGAACGATAAAAACGATCTAAAATGCTTGAAAATGTTTTTTTTAGCAAAACGGGAAGTTTTGAGTTTATTCTGCGTTTTTAAAGCGTAAAACAGCATAAAACGACGAATTTTTTTTTTATTCGTTTTTTTTTAATATTGCGTCTATTTGAACGATTTCAACCTCTAAAAAAGTTAAAATGTTTATTTTTCAAAAACAGCACGTTTTTAGCCCTTTTTTCTGCGTTTTAACGCTAACAAAAAAGACGAAATTTTTTTTTATTCGTTTTTATTTTATTGCGTCTATTTGAACGATTTCCCCAAAGGCTAAAATGCTTGAAAAAAGTTTTTTTTAAAACAAAAAAAGCACGTTTTGGCTTTAAATTTTGGTTTTTAAGGGAAAAAGCAAAAAGCTTTTTTATTATTCGTTTTTTTTTTTTATTGCGTCTATTTGAAACGATTTCAACGATCTAAAAAGCCGAAAAACTTATTTTAGCAAAACAGCACGTTTTGGCTTTTAATTTTTGCGTTTTAACGCGTAAAAAGCATAAAAAAGACGAAATTTTTATTATTCGTTTTTTTTTTTATTGCGTCTTTTTTGAACGATTTCCCAAAGATCTAAAATGCCGGAAAAAGCTTTTTTTTAGCAAAAAAAGCACGTTTTGATTTAAAATTCGTTTTAACGCGTAAAAAAAGCATAAAAAAAGACGAAAATTTTTTTTATTCGTTTTTATTTAAAATTGCTTTTATTTGAAAAGATTTAACATCTAAAATGTTTTAAAAAAGCTTATTTTAACAAAAAGAAGTTTTATTTTAATCTGCGTTTTAACCCGTAAAACAAAACATAAAAAAAGACGAAAATTTTTTTTATTCGTTTTTTAATTGCTTCATTTGAACAAATTTTTTCGATCTAAAATGTTTTAAAATGCTTATTTTAACAAAAAAGACGTTTTTTAGTTTTTTTTCTGCGTTTTAACCGTAAAACAGCATAAAAAAGACGAAATTTTTATTATTCGTTTTTTTTTTATTGCGTCTATTTGGGAAAAATTTCAAAGATTTTAAATGCTTTTAAAATGCTTATTTTAGCAAAAAAAAGCACGTTTTTTAGTTTTAAATTCCGAAAGCGGGAAAACAGCATAAAAAAAGACGAAATTTTTTTTTATTGTTTTTTTTTATTGCTTTTATTTGAACGATTTCAAAGATCTAAAAAAAGCTTTGAAAAGGGTTATTTTAGCAAAAAAAGCAGGTTTTTAGCTTTAATCTGCGTTTTTTAAAGCGTAAAAAAAGCATAAAACGACGAAATTTTTTTTTATTCGTTTTTTTAATATTGCCCCCCCATTTGAACGATTTCAAGATCTAAAAAGCTTTTAAAAGGGTTTTTTTTAAAACAAAACAGCACGGTTTTTAGTTTTTAAACTGCGTTTTTAAAGCGTAAAAAAAGCATAAAAAAGACGAAATTTTTTTTATTCGTTTTTATTAATTTTTGCTTTTTTTGAACGATTTCAACGGGTCTAAAAAAGTTTTAAAATGCTTATTTTTCAAAACAAAACGTTTTGGGGTTTTTAAACTGCGTTTTAACCGGGAAAACAAAACATAAAAAAAAATGAATTTTTTTTATTCGTTTTTATTTATTTTTCTTTTTAAAAGATTTCAACGATCTAAAATGTTTTAAAATGCTTATTTTAACAAAACAGCACGTTTGGGGCTTTTTAACGGGGTTTTTAAACCCTAAAACAAAAATAAAAACGAAAATTTTTTTTTTATTCGTTTTTTAAATTGGTTTTATTTTTAAACCATTTCAACGATCTTGCTTGAAAATGTTTTTTTTAAAAACAAAAAAAGAAAGTTTTGAGTTTTAATCTGCGTTTTAACGCGTAAAACAGCATAAAAAAAGACGAAAATTTTTTTATTTCGTTTTTTAAAAAAGGGCCCATTTGAAAAGATTTCCAAAAAACCAAAAAAGCTTAAAAAAGCTTTTTTTTAACAAAAAAAGCACGTTTTGAGCTTTAATCTGCGTTTTAAAACCCTAAAAAAAAGCATAAAAACGAAAATTTTTTTTATTGTTTTTTTTAATATTGCTTCATTTGAACGTTTTCCCAAAGATCTAAAAGCTTGGAAAACTAAAAAAACAGCACGTTTTGAGCTTTTAAACTGCGTTTTAACCCGTAAAAAAGCATAAAAATTTAAAATTTTTTTTTTAAATTTGTTTTTATTAATATTGCTTTTTTTGAACGTTTTTAACGATCTAAAACTTTTAAAATGCTTATTTTAGCAAACAGCACGTTTTTTTAGCTTTAACGCGTTTTTCGCCTAAAAAAGCATAAAAACGACGAAAATTTTTTTTATTCGTTTTTTTTAATATTGCTTTTATTTGAACGATTTCAAAAGATCTAAAATGCTTTAAAATGCTTTTTTTTAGCAAAACAGCACGTTTTTAGTTTTTAAACTGCGTTTTAAGCCTAAAACAGCATAAAAAAAAGACGAAATTTTTATTATTCGTTTTTTTTAATATTGTTCTATTTTTAAAAGATTTCAAAAGGGCCAAAACCCCTTGAAAATGCTTATTTTAGCAAAAAAAGCAGTTTTTTAGTTTTAATCTGGGTTTTAACGGTTTTAAAAAAGCATAAAAAAGACGAAATTTTTTTTATTCGTTTTTTTTAAAGGGTTTTTTTTGGAAAAGATTTCAACGATCTAAAATGTTTTAAAAAAAGCTTATTTTAACAAAACAGCAATTTTTAGTTTTTTAAACTGCGTTTTTTTAAAACAGCATAAAAAAAGAGTTTTTATTATTTTGTTTTTATTAAAATTTGGGCATTTAACGATTTCAACGGGTCTAAAAATTTAAAAGTTAAAATTTTTAAAAAAACAAAACAAATTT
>NW_027047224.1:0-16354 GCF_025399875.1 Dalotia coriaria
AAAAACGGAATTTTTTTTGCGTTTTAACGCGTAAAACACAAAACGACGAATTTTTATTATTCGTTTTTATTAATAGCGTCTATTAGAACATTTCAACGATCTAAAATGCGAAAATGCTTATTTTAGCAAAACAGCACGTTTGAGCTTTTAATCTGCGTTTAACGTAAACACATAAAACGACGAATTTTATTATCGTTTTTTTATTAATATTGTCTATTTGAACGATTTCACGATCTAAAATGCTTGAAAATGTTATACAGCAAAACAGCACGTTTTGAGCTTTTAATCTGCGTTTGAACGCGTAAAACAGCATAAAACCAACGATTTTTATTATTCGTTTTATTAATACTTCTATTTGAACGCTTAATCTGCTTAAACTTGAAAAATATTTTAGCAAAACAGCATTTGAGCTTTAATTCTGCGTTTTAACGTAAAACGATTAACACTAAAATTTAAATTTTTTTTTATTAATATTGCGTCTTTTGAACGATTTAACACGTAAAACGCTTAAAAGCATTTTTACACGTTTTAATTTGGTCTATTTAACAACGCATAAAACGGAAATTTGCTTATTTTAATTAATATTGCGCTTTTAACGTTTTAACGTAAAGTAGCTGAAAATGCTTATTTTAGCAAAACAGCACGTTTTGAGCTTTAATCTGCGTTTTAACGGTAAAACATAAAAACGACGAAATTTTATTATTCGTTTATATAATTTTGCGTCTTTTAAACGTTTTAACCGATCTAAAATGGAAAATGCTTATTTTAGCAAAATTTTAGTTTAATCTGCGTTTAATTAACGACATAAAAGACGAAATTTTTTTTTTTCGTTATTAATTAGCTTCTATTTGAACATTTAACGATAAAATGCTTGAAAATGCTTATTTTTAAAACAGTTTTGAGCTTTATCTGCGTTTAACGCGTAAAACAGCATAAAAATGCAAATTTTTATTATTCGTTTTTTTAATATTGCTTCTATTTAACGTTTCAACGATCTAAAATGCTTGAAAATGCTTATTTTAGCTAAACAGCACGTTTTGAAGCTTTAATCTAAGCGTGAAAACAATAAAACCGACTTTTGAATTTTTTTTATATTAGCTATTAACATTTCAACGATCTAAAATTTGAAAATGCTTATTTTAGCAAAATGACGTTTTGAGCTTTAATCTGCGTTTTAACGCGTAAAAGCTAAAAACGACGAGTTTTATTTTTTATTAATTGCGTCTATAGAACGATTTCAACATCTAAAATGCTTGAAAATGCTTATTTTAGCAAAACAGCACGTTCTGAGCTTTAATCTGCGTTTTAACGCGTAAAAACAGCATAAAACGACGAATTTCGCTATTCGTTTTTACATTATTGCTTCTATTTGAACGATTCTCAACGATCTAAAATGCTTGAAAATGCTTATTTTAAAGCAAAACAGCACGTTTTGAGTTTTAATCTGCGTTTTAACGCGTGCAAAACAGCATAAAAACGACGAAATTTTTATTATTCGTTTTTATTAATATTGCTTGGCCTGAACGATTTCAACGATCTAAAACGCTTGAAAATGCTTATTTTAAAACAGAACGTTTTGAGCTTTTAATCTGCGTTTAACGCGTAAAACAGCTTAAAAAACGACGAATTTTTTATATTCGTTTTGCTAATATTGCGTCTATTTGAACGATTTCAAATCGATCTAAACACAAAGCTTGAAAATGCTTATTTTGTGCTAAAACAGCACGTTTTGTTTTAATCTGCGTTTTAAAGCGTAAACAGCATAAAACGACGAATTTTTATTATTCGTTTTTATTACTATTGCTTCTATTTGAACGATTTCAACGATCTAAAATACTGAAAATGCTTTATTTTAGCAAAAAACAGCACGTTTTGAGCTTAATCTGCGTTTCTTTAACGTAAAACAGCATAAAAAACGACGAAATTTTTATTATCTGCTTTTTATTAATATTGCTTCTATTTGAACGATTTCAACGATCTAAAATGCTTTGAAAATGCTTATTTTAGCAAAAAGGCACGTTTTGAGCTTTAATCTGCGTTTAACGCGTAAAACAGCATAAAACGACGAAATTTTTATTATTCGTTTTTATTAATATTGTGTCTATTTTGAACGATTTCAACTATCTGAAATGCTTGAAAATGCTTATTTTAGCAAACAGCACGTTTTGAGCTTTAATCTGCGTTTTTAACGCGTAAAACAGCATAAAACGACCAATTTTTATTATTCGTTTTATTAATATTGCTTCTATTTGAACGATTTCAACGATCTAAAATGCTTGAAAATGCTTATTTTAAAGCAAAACAGCACGTTTTGAGCTTTAATCTGCGTTTTAACGCGTAAAACAAGTTATTAAAACGACGAAATTTTTATTATTCGTTTTTATTACTATTGCGTCTATTTTAAACGATTTCCCAAACGGATCTAAAATGCCGGAAAATGCTATTTTAGCAAAACAGCACGTTTTGAGTTTTAATCTGCGTTTTAACGCGCAAAACAGCATAAAAACGACGATATTTTTATTATCTGTTTTGTCATTATTGCGTCACTGGAACGACAAATATTCAAAATGCTTGTGTAAACGCTTATTTTAGCAAAACAGCACGTTTGAGCTTTAATCTGCGTTTTAACGCGTAAAACAGCTTAAAACGACGAAATTTTTATTATTCGTTTTTATTAATATTGCGTCTATTTGAACAATTTTAACGATCTAAATGCTTGAAAATGTTTATTTTAGCAAAAACAGCACGTTTTGAGTTTTAATCTGCGTTTTAACGCGTAAAAACAGCAATAAAAACGACGAATTTTTATTATTCGTTTTTATTAATATTGCGTCTATTAAACGATTTCAACGATCTAAAATGCTTGAAAATGCGCTTATTTTAGCAAAACAGCACGTTTTGAGCTTTCGACCTGCGTTTCGCAAAACAGCATAAAAAACGACGAAATTTTTATTATTCGTTTTTATTAATATTGCGTCTATTTGAACGATTTCAACGATCTAAAATGCTTGAAATGATTATTTTAGCAAAACAGCACGTTTTGAGTTTAATCTGCGTTTGAACGCGTAAAGCAGCATAAAAACGACGAATTTTTATTATTCGTTTTTATTAATATTACTTATTTGAACGACTTCAACGATCTAAAAATGCTTGAAAATGCTTATTTTAAAGCAAAACAGCACGTTTTGAGTTTTAATCTGCGTTTTAACGCGTAAAACAGCATAAAAAACGACGAAATTCTTTTTATTATTCGTTTTTATTAATATTATGTGTCTTATTTGAACGATTTCGCGAATCCATTCAAAATGCTTGAAAATGCTTTATTTAGCAAAACAGCACGTTCTGGAGCTTTTAATCTGCGTTTCTTTAACGCGTAAAAACAGCATAAAACGACGGTGAAATTTTTATTATTCGTTTTTATTAATATTGCGTCTATTTAAACGTGATTTCACGATCTAAAGTGCTTGAAAATGCTTATTTTAGCAAAAACAGCACGTTTTGAGCTTTAATCTGCGTTTTAACGCGTAAAAACAGCACAAAACGTGACGAAATTTTTATTATTCGTTTTTATTAATATTGCGTCTATTTTAAACGATTTCAACGATCTAAAATGCTTGAAATGCTTATTTTAAAGCAAACAGCACGTTTTGAGTTTTAATCTGCGTTTTAAAGCGTAAACAGCATAAAAAACGACGAATTTTTATTATTCCGTTTTGCCATTATTGTTTTATTTGAACGATTTCCTGCACGATCTAAAATGCTTGAAAATGCTTATTTTAGCAAAACAGCACGTTTTGAGCTTTAACTGCGTTTTAACGCGTAAAACAGCATAAAAAAAAACGACGACTTTTTTATTATTCGTTTTTATTAATATTGCGTCTATTTTGAACGATTTCAACGATCTAAAATGCTTGAAAAGCTTATTTTAGCAAAACAGCAACCGTTTTGAGCTTAATCTGCGTTTTAACGCGTAAAAACAGCAGATAAAAACGGACGAAATTTTTATTATTCGTTTTATTACTATTGTGTCTATTTGAACGATTTCAACTATCTCGAAATGCTTGAAAAATGCTTATTTTAGCAAAACAGCACGTTTTGAGCTTAATCTGCGTTTTAACATCGTAAACAGCATAAAACGACCACTTATTATCTGTTTTATTATTATTGCTTCTATTTGAACGATTTCAACGATCTAAATGCTGAAAATGCTTATTTTAGCAAAACAGTATCGTTTTGAGCTTTTAATCTGCGTTTTAACGCGTAAAACAGCATAAAAACGACGAAATTTTTTATTATTCGTTTTATTAATATTGCGTCTATTTGAACGATTTCAACGATCTAAATGCTTGAAAAATGTTTATTTTAGCAAAACAGCATCGTTTTGAGCTTTAATCTGCGTTTTAACGCGTAAAAACAGCATAAAAACGACGATATTTTTATTATTCGTTTTTATTAATATTATGTCTATTTGAACGATTTCAACGATCTAAAATGCTTGAAAAATGCTTATTTTAGCAAAACAGCACGCTTTGCTTTAATCTCGCGTTTTTAACCGCGTAAAACAGCTTAAAAACGACGTAGCCTTTTTATTATTCGTTTTGTCATTTATTGCGTCTATTTGAACAATTTTAACGATCTAAAATGCTTGAAAATGCTTATTTTAAACAGCACGTTTTGAGTTCTTTAATCTGCGTTTTAACGCAAAACAGCATAAAACGACGAATTTTTATTATTCGTTTTTTATTAATACGTCTATTAACGATTTCAACGATCTAAAAATGCTTGAAATGCTTATTTTAGCAAACAGCACGTTTTGAGTTTAATCTGCGTTTCAACACGTAAACAGCATAAAAAACGTGACGAAATTTTTTATTATTCGTTTTTATTAATATTGCGTCTATTTTAACGATTTCAACGATCTAAAATGCTTGAAAATGATTATTTTGAAAGCAAAACAGCACGTTTTGAGCTTAATCTGCGTTTGAACGCGTCATACAAAACGACGAATTTTTATTATTCGTTTTATTAATATTGCCTATTTGAACGACTTCAACGTGATCTCAAAATGCTTGAAAATGCTTTATTTTGTACAAAAACAGCACGTTTTGAGCTTTAATTCGCGTTTTAACGCGTAAAACAGCATAAAACGACGAAATCTTTATTATTCGTTTTTATTAATATTGCGTCTATTTGAACGATTTCAATCCATTCAAAAATGCTTGAAAATGCTTATTTTAGCAAAACAGCACGTTCTGGCTTTAATCTGCGTTTTAACGCGTAAAACAGCATAAAAACGACGGAAATTTTTATTATTCGTTTTTATTACTACTGCGTCTATTTAAACGTGATTTCAACGATCTGTGCGTTTGAAAATGTTTATTTTAGCAAAACAGCACGTTTTGAGTTTTAATCTGCGTTTTAACGCGTAAACGGCATAAAAACGACGAAATTTTTATTATTCGTTTTGCCATTGCGTCTATTTAAATTTACCAACGATCTAAAATGCTTGAAATGCTTATTTTAGCAAAACAGCACGTTTTGAGCTTTAATCTGCGTTTTAACGCGTAAACAGCATAAAAACGACGAATTTTTATTATTCGTTTTTATTAATATTGCTTCTATTTGAACGATTTCAACGATCTAAAGTTTTGAAAATGCTTATTTTAGCAAAACAGCACGTTTTGAGCTTTAATCTGCGTTTTAACGCGTAAAACAGCATAAAAACGACGAATCTTTTATTATTCGTTTTTATTAATATTGCGTCTATTTGAACGTGATTTCAACGATCTAAAATGCTTGAAAATGCTTATTTTAGCAAAATAGCACGTTGAGCTTTAACTGCGTTTTAACGCGTAAAAACAGCATAAAACGACGAAATTTATTATTCGTTTTTATTAATATTGTGTCTATTTGAACGATTTCAACCATTCGAAATGCTTGAAAATGCTTATTTTAGCAAAACAGCACGTTTTGAGCTTTAATCTGCGTTTTAACGCGTAAAACAGCATAAAAACGACCAATTTTTTATTATTCGTTTTTATTAATATTGCCGTATTTTGAACGATTTCAACGATCTAAAAATGCTTGGAAAATGCTTATTTTATAAAAACAGCACGTTTGAGTTTTAATCCGCGTTTTAACGCGTAAAACAGCATAAAAACGACGAAATTTTTATTATTCGTTTTTTATTAATATTGCGTCTATTTGAACGATTTCAACGATCAAAATGCTTGAAAAATAAAGCTATTTTAGCAAAAACAGCACGTTTTGAGCTTTAATCGCGTTTTAACGCGTAAAACAGCATAAAAACGACGATATTTTTATTATTCGTTTTATTAATATTGCGTCTATTTGAACGATTTCAACGATCTAAAATGCTTGAAATGCTTATTTTAGCAAAACAGCACGTTTTGAGCTTTAATCTGCGTTTTAACGCGTAAAACAGCTTAAAAACGACGAAATTTTTATTATTCGTTTTTATTAATATTGCGTCTATTTGAACAATTTTAACGATCTAAAATGCTTGAAAATTTTCTTATTTAGCAAAACAGCACGTTTTGAGCTTTAATCTGCGTTTTTAACGCAAAACAGCAGCAAAAACGACGAATTTTATTATTCGTTTTGCCATTGCGTCTATTAGAACGATTTCAACGATCTAAAATGCCTGAAAATGCTTATTTTAGCAAAAAACAGCACGTTTTGAGTTTCTTTAATCTGCGTTTCCAACGCGTAAAACAGCATAAAAACGACGTAAATTTTTATTATTCGTTTTTGCCATTAATATTGCGTCTATTTGAACGATTTCAACGATCTAAAATGCTTGAAATGATTATTTTAGCAAAAACAGCACGTTTTGAGCTTTAATCTGCGTTTGAACGCGTAAACAGCATAAAAACGACGAATTTTTTAATATTCGTTTTATTAATATTGCTTCTATTTTGAACGACTTCAACGATCTAAAAATGTTTGAAAATGCTTATTTTAGCAAAAACAGCACGTTTTGAGCTTTAATCTGCGTTTAACGCGTAAACAGCATAAAACGACGAAATTTTTATTATTCATGTTTTTATTAATATTGCGTCTATTTGAACGATTTCAACTATCTAAAATGCTTGAAAATGCTTATTTTAGCAAACAGCACGTTCTGAGCTTTAATCTGCGTTTTAACGCGTAAAACAGCATAAACGACGAAATTTTTATTATTCGCTCTTTAATAATATTGCGTCTATTTTAAACGATTTCAACGATCTAAAGTGCTTGAAAATGCTTATTTTAGCAAAACAGCACGTTTTTGAGCTTTAATCTGCGTTTTAACGCGTAAACAGCATAAAAAACGACGAAATTTTTATTATTCGTTTTTTATTAATATTGCGCCCATTTAAACGATTTCAACGTGATCTAAAATGCTTGAAAATGCTTATTTTAGCAAAACAGCACGTTTTGAGCTTTAATCTGCGTTTAACGCGTAAAAACAGCATAAAAACGACGAATTTTTATTATTCGTTTTTTATTAATATTGCTTCTATTTGGAACGATTTCAACGATCTAAAATGCTTGAAAATGCTTTTATTTTAGCAAAACAGCACGTTTTGAGTTTTAATCTGCGTTTAACGCGTAAAACAGCATAAAACGACGTGAATTTTTTATTATTCGTTTTTATTATTATTGCGGCCTATTTGAACGATTTCCCAACGATCTAAAATGCTTGAAAACGCTACTTTTAAAGGCCAGCAATGTTTTGAGCTTATTCTGCGTTTTAACGCAAAACAGCATAAAAAATGACGAAATTTTTATTATTCGTTTTATTAATATTGCGTCTATTTGAACGATTTCAACGACCTAAAATTTTTGAAAATGCTTTATTTTAGCAAAACAGCACGTTTTGAGCTTTCTTTATTCTGCGTTTTAACGCGTAAAAACAGCATAAAAACGACGAAATTTTTATTATTCGTTTTTATTTTATTGCGTCTATTTGAACGATTTCAACGATTCAAAATGCTTGAAAAATGCTTATTTTAAAGCAAACAGCACGTTTTGAGTTTTAATCTGCGTTTCTTAATCGCGTAAACAGCATAAAACGACGAATTTTATTATTCGTTTTTTATTAATATTGCTTCTATTTGAACGATTTCAACGATCTAAAATGTTTGAAAATGCTATTTTAGCAAAACAGCACGTTTTGAGTTTTAATCTGCGTTTTAACGCGTAAAACAGCATAAAACGACGAAATTTTTATTATTCTGTTTTTATTAATATTGTTTCTATTTGAACGATTTCAACGATCTAAAATGCTTGAAAATGCTTTATTTTAGCAAAACAGCACGTTTTGAGCTTAACTGCGTTTTAACGCGCAAACAGCATAAAAACGACGAATTTTTTATTATTCGTTTTTTATTAATATTGCGTCTATCGGAACTTCAACGATCTAAATGCTTGAAAAATGCGACGAAGCAAAACAGCACGTTTTGAGTTTTAATCTGCGTTTTTAACGCGTAAAACAGCATAAAAACTAGACGAAATTTTTTTGCCACTGTTTTTAATATTAAGTGTCTATTTGAACATTTCTTAACGATCTAAAATGCTTGAAATGTTTATTTTAGCCAAAACAGCACGTTTTGAGCTTTAATCTGCGTTTTAACGCGTAAAACAGCATAAAAACGACGAATTTTTTTATTATCTGTTTTATTAATATTGCTTCTATTTGAACGATTTAACGATCTAAAATGCTTTGAAAATGCTTATTTGAGCAAACAGCACGTTTGAGCTTTAATCTGCGTTTTAACGCGTAAACAGCATAAAAAACGACGAAATTTTATTATTCGTTTTTATTAATATTGCGTCTATTTAACACTTAACGATCTAAAATGTTGAAAATGCTTATTTTAGCAAAACAGCACGTTTTGAGCTTTTTAATCTGCGTTTTAACGCAAAACAGCATAAAACGACGAAATTTTTATTATTCCGTTTTTTATTAATATTGTTTCTATTTGGAACGATTTCAACGATCTAAAATGCTTGAAAATGCTTATTTTAGCAAAAACAGCACAAGTTTTGAGCTCTTTAATCTGCGTTTTAACGCGTAAAACAGCATAAAACGACGAATTTTTATTATTCGTTTTACGTTTCTATTTGAAACGATTTCAACGTGATCTAAAATGCTTGAAAATGCTTTATTTTAGCAAACAGCACGTTTGAGCTTTAATCTGCGTTTTAACGTAAAACGGCATAAAAACGACGAAATTTTTATTATTCGTTTTTTATTTTTACTGCGTCTATTTGAACGATTTCAACGATCTAAAATGCTTGAAAATGCTTATTTTAGCAAAAACAGTACGCTTTGAGCTTTAATCTGCGTTTAACGCGTAAAATAGCATAAAAACGACGAATTTTTATTATTCGGTTTTAGCCATTATTGCGTCTATTTGAACGATTTCAACGCGATCTAAATGCTTGAAAATGCTTATTTTAGTAAACAGCACGTTTTGCTTAATCTGCGTTTTTAACGGGCGTAAAACAGCATAAAAAACGACGAATTTTATTATCTGTTTTTATTACTATTGCTTCATTTGAACGATTTCAACGATCAAAAATGCTTGAAAACGCTTTATTTCAGCAAAACAGCACGTTTTTGAGTTTTAATCTGCGTTTTTAACGCGTAAAACAGCTTAAAAACGACGAAATTTTTATTATTCGTTTTATTAATATTGCGTCTATTTGAACGATTTCAACGATCTGAAATGCTTGAAAAATGCTTTATTTTAGCAAAAACAGCACGTTTTGAGTTTTAATCTGCGTTTTAACGCGTAAAACAGCATAAAAACGACGAAATTTTTATTATTCGTTTTTATTAATATTGCGTCTATTTGAACGATTTCAACGATCTAAAATGCTTGAAAATGTTTATTTTAGCAAAACAGCACGTTTTGAGCTTTAATCTGCGTTTTAACGCGTAAACAGCATAAAACGACGAAATTTTTATTATTCGTTTTTTATTAATATTGCGTCTATTTGAACGATTTCACGATCTAAAATGCTTGAAAATGCTTATTTTAGCAAAAACAGCACGCTTTGAGCTTTAATCTACGTTTTAACGCGTAGAACAGCATAAAAACGACGAATTTTTTATTATTCGTTTTTATTAATATTGCGTCTATTTGAACGATTTCAACGATCTAAAATGCTTGAAAATGCTTATTTTAGCAAAACAGCACGTTTTGAGCTTTAATCTGCGTTTTAACGCGTAAAAAAGCATAAAAAAAGACGAAATTTTTTATTATTCGTTTTTATTAATATTGCGTCTATTTGAACGATTTCAACGATCTAAAATGCTTGAAAATGCTTATTTTAGCAAAACAGCACGCTTTGAGCTTTAATTACGTTTTAACGCGGGAGAACAGCATAAAACGACGAATTTTTATTATTCGTTTTTATTAATATTGCTTTATTTGAACGATTTCAACGATGTAAAATGCTTGAAAATGCTTATTTTAGCAAAACGCAGTTTTGAGCTTTAATCTGCGTTTTAACGCGTAAAAAAAGCATAAAAACGACGAATTTTTTTTTATTCGTTTTTATTTATTGCGTCTATTTGAACGATTTCAACGATCTAAAATGCTTGAAAATGCTTATTTTAGCAAAACAGCACGTTTTGAGTTTTAATCTGCGTTTTAACGCGTAAAAAAAGCATAAAACGACGAAATTTTTATTATTCGTTTTTATTAATATTGCGTCTATTTGAACGATTTCAACGATCTAAAATGCTTGAAAAAAGCTTATTTTAGCAAAACGCACGTTTTGAGCTTTTTAAACTGCGTTTTAACGCGTAAAAAGCATAAAAACGACGAATTTTTTTATTATTCGTTTTTATTAATTTGCTTCTATTTGAACGATTTCAACGATCTAAAATGCTTGAAAATGCTTATTTTAGCAAAACAGCACGTTTTGAGCTTTAATCTGCGTTTTAACGCGTAAAACAGCATAAAAAACGACGAAATTTTATTATTCGTTTTTATTAATATTGCGTCATTTGAAACGATTTCAACGATCTAAAATGCTTGAAAATGCTTATTTTAGCAAAACAGCACGTTTTGAGCTTTAATCTGCGTTTAACGCGTAAAACAGCATAAAAACGACGAATTTTTTTTTATTCGTTTTTATTAATATTGCTTCTATTTGAACGATTTCAACGGTCTAAAATGCTTGAAAATGCTTATTTTAGCAAAACAGCACGTTTTGAGTTTTTAAACTGCGTTTTAACGCGTAAAACGCATAAAACGACGAAATTTTTATTATTCGTTTTTATTAATATTGCTTCTATTTGAACGATTTCAACGACCAAAATGCTTGAAAAATGCTTATTTTAGCAAAACAGCACGTTTTGAGCTTTAATCTGCGTTTTAACACGTAAAACAGCGGGCAAAAACGACGAATTTTTATTATTCGTTTTTATTAATATTGCTTCTATTTGAACGATTTCAACGATCTAAAATGCTTGAAAATGCTTTGTTTTAGCAAAACAGCACGTTTTGAGTTTTAATCTGCGTTTAACGCGTAAAACAGCTTAAAACGACGAAATTTTTATTATTCGTTTTTATTAATATTGCGTCTATTTGAACGATTTCAACGATCTGAAATGTTTTGAAAATGCTTATTTTAGCAAAACAGCACGTTTTGAGCTTTAATCTGCGTTTAACGCGTAAAACAGCATAAAACGACGGTTTTTATTATTCGTTTTTATTAATATTGCGTCTATTTGAACGATTTCAACGATCTAAAAATGCCGAAAATGCTTATTCTTTAGCAAAACAAGTCGTGTTTTGAGTTTAATCTGCGTTTTAACGGCAAAAACAGCATAAAAACGACGAAATTTTTATTATTCGTTTTTATTAATATTGCGTCTATTTGAAACGATTTCAACGATCTAAAATGCTTGAAAATGCTTTATTTTAGCAAAACAGCACGTTTTGCTTTCAACCGCCGTTTTAACGCGTAGAACAGCATAAAACGAATAAATTTTTTATTATTCGTTTTTATTAATATTGCTTTATTTGAACGATTTCAACGATCTAAAATGCTTGAAATGCTTATTTTAGCAAAACAGCATCGTTTTTGAGCTTTTAATCTGCGTTTTAACGCGTAAAACAGCATAAAAACGACGAAATTTTATTATTCGTTTTATTAATATTGCGTCTATTTGAACGATTTCAACGATCTAAAAATGCTTCTTGAAAATGCTTATTTTAGCAAAAACAGCACGTTTTGAACTTTAATCTGCGTTTTAACGCGTAAAACAGCATAAAAAACGACGAAATTTTTATTATTCGTTTTTATTAATATTGCGTCTATTTGAAACGATTTCAACGATCTAAAATGTTTGAAAAATGCTTATTTTAGCAAAACAGCAATGCCTTTGAGTTTTAATCTGCGTTTTAACGCGTAAAACAGCATAAAAACAAAACGACGTGAATTTTTTGCCATTCGCCTTTATTAATATTGCGTCTATTTGAACGATTTCCAACGATCTAAAATGCTTGAAAATGATTATTTTAGCAAAACAGCACGTTTTGAGTGCTTTTAATCTGCGTTTTAACGCGTAAAACAGCATAAAAACGACGAACATTATTCGTTTTTATTGCATCTATTTGAACGATTTCAACGATCTAAAATGCTTGAAAAATGCTTATTTTAGCAAAACAGCACGTTTTGAGCTTTAATCTGCGTTTTAACGCGTAAAACAGCATAAAAACGACGAAATTTTATTATTCGTTTTTATTAATATTGCGTCTATTTGAACGATTTCAACGATCTAAAATGCTTGAAAATGTTTATTTTAGCAAAACAGCATCGTTTTGAGTTTTTAATCTGCGTTTCAGCGCGTAAAACAGCATAAAACGACGAAATTTTTATTATTCGTTTTATATTAATATTGCGTCTATCGTTGAACGATTTCAACGATCTAAAATGCTTGAAAATGCTTATTTTAGCAAAAACAGCACGTTCTGAGTTTTTAACTGCGTTTTAACGCGCAAAACAAAGCATAAAACGACGAATTTTTATTATTGGTTTTTAATAATATTGCGTCTATTTAAACGTGATTTCAAACGATCTAAAATGCTTGAAAATGCTTATTTTAGCAAAAAAACAGCACGTTTTGAGTTTTAAATCTGCGTTTAACGCGTAAAAACAGCATAAAAACGACGAAATTTTTATTATTCGTTTTTATTAATATTGCGTCTATTTGAACGATTTCAACGATCTAAATGCTTGAAATGCTTATTTTAGCAAAACAGCACGTTTTTAGCTTTAATCTGCGTTTTAACGCGGGAAAACAGCATAAAACGACGAATTTTTATTATTCGTTTTTTTTTATATTGCTTTTATTTGAACGATTTCACGATCAAAATGCTTGAAAATGCTTATTTTAGCAAAAAAGCACGTTTTGACTTTAATCTGCGTTTTAACGCGTAAAACAACATAAAAACGACGAAATTTTTATTATTCGTTTTTATTAATATTGCTTCTATTTGAACGATTTCAACGATCTAAAATGCTTGAAAATGCTTATTTTAGCAAAACAGCGTTTGAGCTTTAATCTGCGTTTTAACGCGTAAAACAAAAAACGACGAATTTTTATTATTCGTTTTTATTAATATTGCGTCTATTTGAACGATTTCAACGATCTAAAATGCTGAAAATGCTTATTTTAGCAAAACAGCACGTTTGAGCTTTAATCTGCGTTTTAACGCGTAAAACAACATAAAAAAGACGAATTTTTATTATTCGTTTTTATTAATATTGCGTCTATTTGAACGATTTCAACGATCTAAAATGCTTGAAAATGCTTATTTAAACAAACAGCACGTTTTGAGCTTTTTAAACTGCGTTTTAACGGTAAAACAGCATAAAAACGACGAAATTTTTTTTTATTCGTTTTTTTTAATATTGCGTCTATTTGAACGATTTCAACGATCTAAAATGCTTGAAAATGCTTATTTTAGCAAAACAGCCGTTTGAGGGTTTAATCTGCGTTTTAACGCGTAAAACAGCATAAAAACGACGAAATTTTTATTATTCGTTTTTTTTTATTAATATTTTTTTCCCTTTATTTGCGGTTTAACGATTTCAACGATCTAAAATGCTTGAAAATGATTATTTTAGCAAAACAGCACGTTTTGAGTTTAATCTGCGTTTTAACGCGTAAAACAGCATAAAACGACAATTTTTTATTATTCGTTTTTATTAATATAGCTTCTATTTGAACGATTTCAACGTCAAAATGCTTGAAATGCTTATTTGCAAAAGCCCTTTGACTTTAATCTGCGTTTTAGCGTAAAACAGCATCCCACGAATTTTATTATTCGTTTTTATTAATATTGCGTCTATTTGAACGATTTCAGCGATCAAAATGCTTTTAAATGGTTTTTTTAGCAAAACAGCACGTTTTTAGCTTTTAATCTGCGTTTTAACGCGTAAAACACATAAAACGACGAAATTTTTTTTTATTCGTTTTTTTTTTAATATTGCTTTTATTTGAACGATTTCAACGACCCAAAATTCTTGAAAATGCTTATTTTAGCAAAACAGCACGTTTTGAGGGTTTTTTTCTGCGTTTTTAACGCGTAAAACAGCATAAAACGGCGAATTTTTATTATTCGTTTTTTTTTAATATTGCTTCTATTTGAACATTTCAACGATCTAAAATGCTTGAAAATGCTTATTTTAGCAAAACAGCACGTTTTGAGTTTTAATCTGCGTTTTAACCGTAAAACAACATAAAAACGGCGAATTTTTTTTTTATTCGTTTTTTTTTTAATATTGGGGTCTATTTGAACTTTTTACGACCCAAAATGCGAAAATGCTTATTTTAGCAAAAACAGCACGTTTTGAGCTTTTAATCTGCGTTTTAACGCGTAAAACAGCATAAAAACGACAATTTTTATTATTCGTTTTTTTATTAATATTGCTTTTATTTGGATTTCAACAAACTAAAAAAGCTTGAAAATGCTTTTTTTTAGCAAAACAGCACGTTTTGAGTTTTAATCTGCGTTTTAACGCGTAAAACGCATAAAACGGCGAATTTTTATTATTCGTTTTATTAATATTGCTTCAAATTTAAAAGATTTCAACGATCTAAAATGCTTGAAAATGCTTATTTTAGAAAACAGCACGTTTGAGCTTTAATCTGCGTTTTAACGCGTAAAACAGCATAAAAACGAAATTTTTATTATTCGTTTTATTAATATTGCGTCTATTTGAACGATTTCAACGATCTAAAATGCTTGAAAATGCTTATTTAGCCCGCACGTTTTGGCTTTAATCTGCGTTTTAACGCGTAAAACAGCATAAAAACGACGAATTTTTTATTCGTTTTTATTAATATTGCTTCATTTGAACGTTTCAACGATCTAAAATGCTTGAAAATGCTATTTTAGCAAAACAGCACGTTTTGAGCTTTAATCTGCGTTTTCGCGTAAAACAGCATAAAAAAGACGAAATTTTATATTCGTTTTTTAATTTGCGTCTATTTGAACATTTCAAGCGATCTAAAATGCTTGAAAATGCTTTTTTTTTAGCAAAACAGCGTTTTTTAGCTTTTTAAACTGCGTTTTAACGCGTAAAACCAGCATAAAACGACGTTTTATTTTGGGTTTTTTTTAATTTGCTTCTATTTGAACGATTTCAACGATCTAAAATGCTTGAAAATGATATTTTAGCAAAACAGCACGTTTTGAGCTTTAATCGCGTTTTAAAGCGTAAACAGCATAAAAAAGACGAATTTTATTATTCGTTTTTATTTAAAATTTTTTTTCCAAAAAAAAAAAACCCCCAAAATTTTTTTTTAAAAATTTTTTTTTTTAAAAAATTAAAAAGTTTTAAAAAATTTTTTTTGGGTTTTTTTTTTTTTTTTTTTTTTTGGGAAAAAAATTTTTTTTTAATTTTCCTTTTAAAAAAAAAAAAATTTTTTTAAAAAATTTTTTTTTTTTCCAAAAAGGGGTTTTAGCTTTTTGGTTTTTTTGGAAAAAAAAAAAACGTTTTTTTTTTTTTTTTTTAAAAAAAAAAAAAATTTTTTAAAAAATTTTTTTTTAAATTTTTAAAAAAAAAAAAGGGTTTTGGTTTTAAAAAAAAAAGCAAAAACCCTTTTTTTTTTTTTTTTTTCCCAAAAAAAAAAAAAATTTTTTAAAACTTTTTTTTAAAAAATTTTTTTCCAAATTTTTAAAAAAAACCAAAAAAAAAAAAATTTTTTTTTTTTTCTTTTAAATTTTAAAAACTTTAAAAGGAAAATTTTTTTTTGTTTTAAAAAATTTTTTTAAGGTTTTAACCAAAAAAAAAAAAAAAAAATTTTTTTTTTTTTCTT
>NW_027047225.1:0-16352 GCF_025399875.1 Dalotia coriaria
TTGTTTTTACCTTCCGTTTCAAAATTCGTTTTGCTTTAAAAAAAAAGCATTTTCAAGCATTTTAGATCTTTTAAATCGTTCAAATAGAAACAATATTTAAAAAAAAACCAATAATAACAAATTCGTCGTTTTTTTTGCTGTTTTACGCGTTAAAAAGCGGGTTAAAAATCAAAACGTGCTGTTTTTTCTAAAATAAACATTTTCAAGCATTTTTTGATCGGAAATCGTTCAAATAGACGCAATAAAAATAAAAAAGAATAATAAAAAATTTCGTCGTTTTTATGCTGTTTTTGCCCTTAAAACGCAGAATAAAGCCCCAAAAGTGCTGTTTTGCTAAAATGGGATTTTTGGCATTTTAGATGTTGAAAAGGTTTTAAAAAAAGCGCAATATTAATAAAAACGAAAAAAAAATTTCGTCGTTTTTTTTGATGTTTTACGCGTTAAAAAAAGCAGATTAAAGCTCAAAAAAACCTTTTTTCTAAAATGGGGTTTTTAAAACAGAAACTTGAAATCGTTTTAAAAAGAAACAATATTTAAAAAAAACGGGAAAAATAAAAAAATTTGTCGTTTTTTTTGTTTTTCGCGTTAAAACGCAGATTAAAAAAACAAAACTTTCTGTTTTGCAAAAGCATTTTTAAAAACTTTAGATCGTTGAAATCGTTCCAAAAAGACGCAATAAAAAAAAAAACGAATAATAAAAAAATTTTGTCGTTTTTTTTTTCTGTTTTACGCGTTAAAACACAGAATAAAAAAAAAACGGGTTTTTTTTAAAATAAACCTTTTAAACATTTTTTTAAACCCCTTAAAAACCCTTTTAAAAAAAGACGCAATATTAATAAAAAAGAATAATAAAAATTGTGTTTTTTTTTCTGTTTTTCGCGTTAAAACGCAGATTAAAACTCAAAACGTGCTGTTTTGCTAAAAAGATTTTTAAACATTTTGAAACGTTAAATCGTTTTAAATAGAAGCAAATTTAAAAAAAAACGGGGAATAAAAAAAAAATTTGTCGTTTTATGCTGTTTTTCGCGTTAAAAAGCGTTAAAAGCTCAAAACCCTCTGTTTTGCTAAAAAAGCATTTTCAAAGCATTTTGATCGTTGGGGAAAACGTTCAAATGGACGCAATAAATAAAAAAAAATAATAAAAATTTTCGTTTTTTTGCTGTTTTACGCGTTAAAACGCAGAATAAAGCCCCAAAAGTGCTGTTTTTTCTAAAATAAGCATTTTCAAGCATTTTAGATCGTTGAAATTGTTCAAATAGCCCCAATATTAATAAAAACAAAAAATAAAAATTTCGTCGTTTTTATGCTGTTTTGCCTTTTAAAAAGCGGGGGAAAACCCAAAAAGTGCTGTTTTTTCTTTTAAAATTTAAAACATTTTCAAGCATTTTAGATCGTTGAAATCGTTCAAAAGAACAATAATTTGGGAAAAACGAATAATAAAAAAATTTGTCGAAAGCTGTTTTACGCGTTAAAACGCAGATTTTAAAACTCAAAACGTGCTGTTTTTTTCTAAAATAAAAAAAATTTTTAAGCATTTTTAGATCGTTGAAATCGTTCAAATAGACGCAATAAAATAAAAACGAATAATAAAAAATTTCGTCGTTTTTTTTTCTGTTTTTGCGTTAAAACACAGAATAAAGCTCAAAACGTGTTGTTTTTCTAAAATAAGCATTTTTAAGCATTTTTGGGTGTTTTAAATCCTTCAAAATAAAACGCAATTTAAAACGAATAATAAAAAAATTTGTCGTTTTTTTTGCTGTTTTTCGCGTTAAAAAGCAGATTAAAGCTCAAAACGTGCTGTTTTTTCTAAAATAAGCATTTTCAAGCCAAAATCGTTTTAAATCGTTCAAATAGAAGCAATATTAATAAAAAAGAATAATAAAAAAATTTGTCGTTTTTTATTTTTTGCGTTAAAAAAGCAGATTAAAGCTCAAAACGTGCTGTTTTTAAAATAAAGGCATTTTCAAGCATTTTAGATCGTTTTAAATCGTTCAAATAGAAACAATATTAATAAAAAAAGGGAAAAATAAAAAAATTTGTGTTTTATGCTGTTTACGCGTTAAAACGCAGATTAAAACTCAAAACTTTCTGTTTTGCTTTTAAAAAAACATTTTTTAAGCATTTTTTGATCGTTGAAAAAACGTTCAAATAGAAGCAATATTAATAAAAAAGAATAATAAAAAAAATTTGTCGTTTTTTTGCTGTTTTACGCGTTAAAACCCCAGATTAAAACTCAAAAAGGTTTCTGTTTTTCTAAAATAAAACATTTTCCAAAACTTTAGATCGTTAAATCGTTCAAATGGGGCGCAATAAAAAAAAAAACGAATAATAAAAATTTTGTCGTTTTATGCTGTTTTACGCGTTAAAACGCAGAATAAAACTCAAAAAATTTTTTCCAAAATAAGCATTTTCAAGCATTTTTTGATCGTTGAAATCGTTCAAATAGACGCAATATTAATAAAAACAATAATAAAAAAATTTGTCGTTTTTTATGCTGTTTTTCGCGTTAAAACCAGATTAAAAACTCAAAACGTGCTGTTTTGGGAAAAAAAGCCCTTTTAAAACATTTTAGATCTTTTAAATCGTTCAAAAAAGAAGCAATATTAATAAAAAAAAGGGGTAATAAAAAAATTTGTCGTTTTTTGCTGTTTTACGCTTAAAACCCCAGATTAAACTCAAAACGTGCTGTTTTCAAAATAAGCATTTTCAAGCATTTTAGATCGTTGGGAAAACTTCAGATAGACGATATTTAAAAAAAACGAATAATAAAAAATTTTGTCGTTTTTATGCTGTTTACGCGTTAAAACGCAGATTAAAGCTCAAAACGTGCTGTTTTGTAAAAAAAACCCAAACTTTGGTCGTTGAAATGTTTTAAATAGACGCAATAAAAAAAAAAACTAATAATAAAATTTGCGAAAAACTTTTTTTCGCGTTAAAACGCAGAATAAAGCTCAAAAAAGTGCTGTTTTTTTCTAAAATAAGCTTTTAAAATTTTTGATCGTTGAAATCGTTGGGGAAAAAGACGCAATATTAATTTAAAAAAGAATAATAAAAAAATTTTGTCGTTTTTTTTGCTGTTTTACGCGTTAAAAGCAGATTAAAACTCAAAACGTGCTGTTTTTTCTAAAATAAAACATTTTCAAGCATTTTAGATCGTTGAAATCGGGCAAATAGAAGAATATTAATAAAAACCAATAATAACAAATTCGTGGTTTTTTTGCTGTTTTCGCGTTAAAAAGCGGGGGAAAAATCAAAAAAGTGTTTTTCTAAAAAAAAACATTTTTGGGGTTTTTATCGTTGAAATCGTTCAAATAGACGCAATAAAATAAAAAAAGGGAAAAATAAAAATTTGGGGTTTTTACTGTTTTCGCGTTTTAAAACCCGAATAAACCCCAAAAGTGCTGTTTTGCTTAAGGGGTTTTTAAGCATTTTTTGATCGTTGGGAAAACGTTCAAATGGGCGCAATATTAAATAAAAAAAGAATAATAAAAATTTCGTCGTTTTTTTTTGCTTTTTTTGCGTTAAAACGCAGATTAAAATCAAAACGTGCTGTTTTGCTTTTAAAAAAAAAGCATTTTTTAAAACATTTTTTGATCCCCTTTAAAAACGGTTTCGAAAAAAGCAATATTAATAAAAACCCAATAATAAAAATTCGTCGTTTTTATCTTTTTTTACGCGTTAAAACGCAGATTAAAACTCAAAACGTGCTGTTTTGCTAAAATAAAACATTTTCAAGCATTTTGAAACGTTGAAATCCCGTTCAAATAGACGCAATAAAAAAAAAAACGAATAATAAAGAACGTCGTTTTTATTTTTGTTTTACGCGTTAAAACACAGAATAAAGCTCAAAAAGTGTTGTTTTTGGGAAAAAAAAGCATTTTCAAGCATTTTAGATCGTTGAAATCTTTTAAAAAAGACGCAATATTAATAAAAAAAGAATAATAAAAAATTTGTCGTTTTTATGCTGTTTTACGCGTTAAAACGAATTAAAGCTCAAAACGTGCTGTTTTGCCAAAAAAAGGGATTTTCAAGCATTTTAGATCGTTGAAATCGTTTTAAATAGAAACAATAATTAAAAAAACAATAATAAATAAATTTGTCGTTTTTTTTTGCTGTTTTTTCGCGTTAAAAAGCCGATTAAAGCTCAAAACGTGCTGTTTTGCAAAAATAAAAAATTTTAAGCATTTTTTGATCCCTTTAAATCGTTCAAATGAAAAAAAATTTTAAAAAAGAAATAATTAAAAATTTGTCGTTTTTTTTTGCTGTTTTTCGCGTTAAAACGCAGATTAAAGCTCAAAAAGTGCTGTTTTTTCTTTTTAAAAAGCATTTTTTAAACATTTTAGATCGTTGAAATCGTTCAAATAGAAGCAATATTAATAAAAACGAATAATAAAAATTTGGCCCTTTTTAAAGCTGTTTTACGCGTTAAAACCGGGGGGCTAAAACGTGCTGTTTTTTCTAAAATAAGCATTTTCAAGCATTTTTTGATCGTTGAAATCGTTTAAATGGACGCAATAATTAAAAACGAAAAATAAAACCCTCGTTTTATGCTGTTTTACCCCGTTAAAACGCAGTTAAAGCTCAAAACGTGCTGTTTTTTCTAAAATAAAGCATTTTCAAGCATTTTTTGATCGTTGGGAAAACGTTCAAATAGACCCAATAAAAATAAAAAAAATAATAAAAAATTTTGTCGTTTTTTTGCTGTTTTTCGCGTTAAAACGCAGAATAAAAACCTGCTGTTTTTGCCAAAAAAAAAATTTTTAAGCATTTTTGATCGTTGAAATCCCCTTAAAAAGACGCAATATTAATAAAAACGAATAATAAAATTTCGTCGTTTTTTTGCTGTTTTTTCGCGTTAAAACGCAGATTAAAGCTCAAAACGGCCCGTTTTGCTAAAAAAGCATTTTTAAATTTTGAAACCCTTGAAATCGCAAATAGAAGCAATATTAATAAAAACCGAATAAAAAAAATTTGTGTTTTATGCTGTTTTTGCTTTAAAAAACCCGATTAAAGCTCAAAACGGGGCTGGTTTTTCTAAAAAAAACATTTTCAAACATTTTAGATCGTTGAAATCGTTCAAATAGACGCAATAAAAAAAAAAAACAAAAAAATAATAAAAAATTTTGTCGTTTTTTATGCTGTTTTTCGCGTTAAAACAGGGAAAAAAAACTCAAAACGTTTTGTTTTTTCTAAAAAAAGCATTTTCAAGCATTTTAGATCGTTGAAATCGTTTTAAATAGACGCAATATTAATAAAAACGAATAATAAAAAATTTTCGTTTTTATGCTGTTTTTCGCGTTAAAACGCAGATTAAAGCTCAAAAAGTGCTTTTTTTGCCAAAAAAAAAGCATTTTTAAGCATTTTTTGATCGTTGAAATCGTTCAAATAAACAATATTAATAAAAAAGAATAATAAAAAAATTTGTCCCTTTTTTTGCTGTTTTTCGCGTTAAAAAGCAGATTAAAAACTCCCAAAAAGTGCTGTTTTTTCAAAATAAGCATTTTCAAGCATTTTAGATCCCCTTTAAATCGTTCAAATGGGAAACAATATTAATAAAAAAAGAATAATAAAAATTCGTCGTTTTTTTGCTGTTTTTCGCGTTAAAACGCAGATTAAAACTCAAAACGTGCTGTTTTGCTAAAATAAAACATTTTTAAAACATTTTAGATCGTTGAAATCGTTCCCAAAAAAAGCCCAAAATTAATAAAAACGAATAATAAAAAATTTTGTCGTTTTTTTTGTTTTACGCGGGGGAAAAAGCAGATTAAAACTCAAAACGTGCTGTTTTTTTCCAAAAAAAAAGCATTTTCGGGATTTTGATCGTTGGGAAAACGTTTTAAATGGACGCAATATTTAAAAAAAAGAAAAATAAAAATTTCGTCGTTTTTTTGCTGTTTTTCGCGTTAAAAGCAGGGGGAAAACTCAAAACGTGCTGTTTTGCTAAAATAAGCATTTTCAAAACATTTTTGATCGTTGTCGTTTTACGCAAAAAAAAAACGGGGAAAAAAAAACCCTCGTTTTTTGTTTTGCGTTAAAACCCGGGTAAAAAATTTTGTTTTTAAAAAAGTATTTTCAAGCATTTTTAGATCGTTGAAATCGTTCAAATGAGCAAAAATAAAAACGAATAATAAAAATTTCTTGTTTTTTATGTTTAAAAGCGTTAAAAAGCAGATTAAATCAAAACGTGCTGTTTTGCTAAAATAAGCATTTTCAAACGTTTTAGATCCCTTGAAATCGTTTTTTAAAAAAAGGGAAATTTAAAAAAAAATAAAATATTCGTCGTTTTTTTGCTGTTTTACGCGTTAAAACCGATTTAAAACTCAAAAAGTGCTGTTTTTTCTAAAAAAAACATTTTCAAGCATTTTAGATCGTTGGGAAAACGTTTTAAATAGAAGCAATATTAATAAAAACGAATAATAAAAAATTCGTGTTTTTTTTGTGTTTTACGCGTTAAAAAGCGAATAAAGCTCAAAAACATTCTTTTTTTCTAAAAAAAGCATTTTCAAACATTTTCATCGTTGGGAAAACGTTCAAATAGACGCAAATTAATAAAAACAAAAAAAATTTTTTCGTTTTTTTTGCTGTTTTCGCGTTAAAAAGCAGATTAAAACTCAAAAACGTGCTGTTTTTTCTAAAATAAGCATTTTCCCAAACATTTTTTGATCGTTGAAATTTTCCAAATAACCGGGAAAAAAAAAAAACGAATAATATAAATTTCGTCGTTTTTTTTTGCTGTTTTTTCCCTTAAAACGCAGAATAAAGCCCCAAAAGTGCTGTTTTTCTAAAATAATATTTTCCAAAAACCCTTTTAGATCGTTGAAATCGTTCAAATAGACGCAATATTAATAAAAAAAAATAATAAAAAAATTTTGTCGTTTTTTTTTGCTGTTTTTTCGCGTTAAAACGCAGATTAAAACTCAAAACTTTCTGTTTTTTTCTTTTAAAAAAAGCATTTTCAAGCATTTTTTGATCGTTGAAATCGTTCAAATGGGCAATATTAATAAAAAAAGAATAATAAAATATTCGTCGTTTTTTTTGCTGTTTTTCGCGTTAAAACGCAGGTTCCCCAAAACGTGCTGTTTTGCTAAAATAAACATTTTCCAAACATTTTGGGGTCGGTTTAAATCGTTCAAAAAAAACAAAATTAATAAAAACGAATAATAAAAAATTTGTCGTTTTTTTTTGCTGTTTTTTGCGTTAAAAAAGCAGAATAAAACTCAAAACTTTGTTTTGCTAAAATGCATTTTTTAAGCATTTTTTGATCGTTGAAATCGTTCAAAAAAGACGCAATAATTAAAAAAACGAATAATAAAAAATTTTGTCGTTTTTAAAGCTGTTTTCGCGTTAAAACGCAGATTAAAACTCAAAACGTGCTGTTTTGCTAAAATAAGCATTTTCAAGCATTTTTTGATCGTTGAAATCGTTCAAATAAAACAAATTTAAAAAAAACGAAAAATAAAAATTCGTCCCTTTTTTTTGCTGTTTTTTCGGAAAAAGCAGTTAAAACTCAAAACGGGGGTTTTTTGGGTAAAATAAAACATTTTCAAGCATTTTAGATCGTTGAAATCGTTTTTAAAAAACGCAATAAAAATAAAAAAAGAATAAAAAAATTTTGTTTTTTGCTGTTTTACGCGTTAAAAAGCAGAATAAAGCTCAAAACGTGCTGTTTTGCTAAAATAAAAACATTTTCAAGCATTTTAGATCGTTGAAATCGTTCAAATGAAAGCATTATTAATAAAAAAGAATAATAAAAAATTTTGTCGTTTTTTTTGCTGTTTTTACGCGTTAAAAAAGCAGATTAAAACCCAAAAAGTGCTGTTTTTTCTAAAATAAAACATTTTCAAGCATTTTAGATCGTTGAAACCTTTCAAATAAACAATATTAATAAAAACGAATAATAAAAAAATTTGTCGTTTTTTTTTGCTGTTTTTTCGCGTTAAAAAAGCAGATTAAAGCTCAAAACGTGCTGTTTTTTAAAATAAGCATTTTTAAGCATTTTTTGATCCCCTTGAAATCGTTCAAATAGACGCAAATTTTTAATAAAAACGAATAATAAAAAAATTTTGTCGTTTTTTTTGCTGTTTTACGCGTTAAAAAAGCAGATTAAACTCAAAACGGCTGTTTTTTCTTTAAAATAAACATTTTCAAGCATTTTAGATCGTTGAAATCGTTTTAAATAGACGCAATAAAATAAAAACGAATAATAAAAATTTTTTTTGGTTTTTAAAGCCCCGTTAAAACGCGGTAAAACTCAAAAAGTGCTGGTTTTCTAAAAAAAGCATTTTCAAGCATTTTTTGATCGTTGGGGAAAAACCCTTCAAATAGACGCAATAAAAAAAAAAAGAATAATAAAAATTTTTGTTTTTATGCTGTTTTACGCGTTAAAACGCAGAATAAAACTCAAAACGGCTGTTTTTTTCTAAAATAAGCATTTTCAAGCATTTTAGATCTTGGGAAAACGCCAAAAAAAACGCAATATTAATAAAAAAGAAAAATATAAATTTCGTCGTTTTTTTTGCTGTTTTACGCGTTAAAAAGCCCGATTAAAAACCCAAAAAGTGCTGTTTTGCTAAAATAAACATTTTCAAGCATTTTAGGTCGTTGAAATCGTTCCAAAAAAGGGGTATTAATAAAAAAGAATTAAAAAATTGTCGTTTTTTTGCTGTTTTGGGTTTAAAAAGCAGATTAAAACTCAAAAAATGTTTTTTTGTAAAAATAAGCATTTTTTAAGCATTTTAGATCCCTTGTCGTTCAAATAGACGCAATAAAAAAAAAAACGAATAATAAAAATTTTCCTCGTTTTTTTTGCTGTTTTGCGTTAAAACGCAGAATAAAAGCTCAAAAAGTGCTGTTTTTTGCCCCCCCAAAAAACATTTTCAAGCATTTTTGATCGTTGAAATCGTTCAAATAAAACGCAATATTAATAAAAACGAATAATAAAATTTCGTCGTTTTTTTTGCGTTTTTCGCGTTAAAAAGCGTTAAAACTCAAAACGTGCTGTTTTGCTAAAATAAGCATTTTTTAAGCATTTTTTGATCGTTGAAATCTTTTTAAATAGAAGCAATATTAATAAAAACGAATAATAAAAAAAATTTGTCGTTTTTTTGCTTTTTTTTACGCGTTAAAACGCAATTAAAACTCAAAACGTGCTGTTTTTTTTTTTTAAAAAAAGCATTTTCAAGCATTTTAGATCGTTGAAATCCTTTTAAATAGACGCAATATTAATAAAAACGAATAATAAAAATTTTGTCGTTTTTATGCTGTTTTTTTCGCGTTAAAAAGCAGATTAAAGGGTCAAAACGTGCTGTTTTGCTAAAAAAAACATTTTCAAAACATTTTAGATCGTTGAAATCGTTCAAATGACGCAATAATAAAACGAATAATAAAAATTTCGTCGTTTTTATGCTGTTTTAGCGTTAAAACGCAGAATAAAGCTCAAAACGTGCTGTTTTTGCTAAAATAAGCATTTTCAAGCATTTTAGATCGTTGAAATCGTTCAAATAGAGCAATATTAATAAAAACGAATAATAAAATTTCGTCGTTTTTATGCTGTTTTACGCGTTAAAACGCAGTTAAAGCTCAAAACGTGCTTTTTGCTAAAATAAAGCATTTCAAGCATTTTAGATCGTTGAAATCGTTTCAAATAGAACAATATTAAAAAAAAGAATAATAAAAATTCGTCGTTTTATGCTGTTTTACGCGTTAAAACGCAGATTAAAGCTCAAAACGTGCTGTTTTTTAAAATAAAGCATTTTCAGCATTTTAGATCGTTGAAATCGTTCAAATAGACGCAATATTAATAAAAACGATAATAAAAATTTCGTCGTTTTTATGCTGTTTACGCGTTAAAACGCAGATTAAACTCAAAACGTGCTGTTTTTTGCTAAAATAAAGCATTTTCAAGCATTTTAGATCGTTGAAATCGTTCAAATAGAAGAATATTAATAAAAACGAATAATAAAAAATCGTCGTTTTATGCTGTTTTACGCGTTAAAACGCAGATTAAAGCTCAAAACGTGCTTGTTTGCTTAAATAAGCATTTTCAAGCATTTTTAGATCGTTGAAATCGTTCAAATAGACGCAATAAAATAAAAACGAATAATAAAAATTTCGTCGTTTTATGCTGTTTTACGCGTTAAAACGCAGAATAAAACTCAAAACGTGCTGTTTTGCTAAAATAAGCATTTTCAAGCATTTTAGATCGTTGAAATCGTTCAAATAGACGCAATATTAATAAAAACGAATAATAAAAAATTTCGTCGTTTTTATGCTGTTTTACGCGTTAAAACGCGATTAAAACTCAAAACGTGCTGTTTTGCTAAAATAACATTTTCAAGCATTTTAGATCGTTGAAATCGTTCAATAGAACATATTAATAAAAACGAATAATAAAAATTCGTCGTTTTTATGCTGTTTTACGCGTTAAAACGCAGATTAAAAGCTCAAAACGTGCTGTTTTGCTAAAATAAGCATTTTCAAGCATTTTTAGATCGTTGAAATCGTTCAAATGGACGCAATATTAATAAAAACGATAATAAAATTTCGTCGTTTTTATGCTGTTTTATGCGTTAAACGCAGATTAAAATCAAAACGTACTGTTTGCTAAAATAACATTTTCAAGCATTTTAGATCGTTGAAATCGTTCAAATAGACAATATTAATAAAAACGAATAATAAAAATTTCGTCGTTTTTATGCTGTTTTACGCGTTAAAACGCAGATTAAAGCTCAAAACGTGCTTTTTGCTAAAATAAGCATTTTCAAGCATTTTAGATCGTTGAAATCGTTCAAATAGAAGCAATATTAATAAAAACGAATAATAAAAATTTTGTCGTTTTTATGCTGTTTTACGCGTTAAAACGCAGATTAAACTAAAACTGCTGTTTGCAAAAAGCATTTTCAAGCATTTTAGATCGTTGAAATCGTTCAAATGACGCAATATTAAAAAAAGAAAAATATAAAATTGTCGTTTTATGCTGTTTACGCGTTAAAACGCAGATTAAAACTTCAAACGTGCTGTTTTGCTAAATAAAAACATTTTCAAGCATTTAGATCGTTTGAAATCGTTCAAATAGAAGCAATATTAATATAAAACGAATAATAAAAATTGTCGTTTTATGCTTTTCCGTTAAAACGCAGATTAAAGCTCAAAACGTGCTGTTTTGCTCAAATAAGCTTTAAGCATTTTAGATCGTTGAAATCGTTCAAATAGAGCAATATTAATAAAACGAATAATAAAAATTGTCGTTTTTATGTGTTTTTCGGTAAACGCAGATTAAAGCTAAAACTTGTTTTGCTAAAATAAACATTTTTTAAGCATTTTAGATCGTTGAAATCGTTCAAAGACGCAATAAAATAAAACGAATAATAAAAATTTCGTCGTTTTTATGCTGTTTTACGCGTTAAAACGCAGAATTTAAAACTCAAAACGTGCTGTTTTGCTAAAATAAGCATTTTCAAGCATTTTTGATCGTTGAAATCGTTCAAATAGACGCAATATTAATAAAAACGAATAATAAAAATTTCGTCGTTTTTTATGCTGTTTTACGCGTTAAAACGCAGATTAAAAGCTCAAACGTGCTGTTTTGCTAAAATAAGCATTTTCAAGCATTTTAGATCGATTTGAAATCGTTCAAATAGAAGCAATATTAATAAAAAACGAATTATAAAAAATCGTCGTTTTTATGCTGTTTTTACGCGTTAAAACGCAGATTAAAGCTCAAAAGGCGATGCTGTTCTGCTAAAGAATAAAGCAGTTTCAAGCATTTTAGATCGTTGAAATCGTTCAAATAGACGCAATAAAATAAAAACGAATAATAAAAATTTCGTCGTTTTCATGCTGTTTTACGCGTTAAAACGCAGAATAAGAAACTCAAAACGTGCTGTTTTGCTAAAATAAGCATTTTCAAGAAGCATTTTAGATCGTTGAAATCGTTTCAAATAGACGCAATATTAATAAAAAACAGATAATAAAAATTTCGTCGTTTTTTATGCTGTTTTACGCGTTAAAACGCAGATTAAAGCTCAAAACGTGCTGTTTTGCTAAAATAAGCATTTTCCAGCATTTTTAGATCGTTGAAATCGTTCAAATAGAAGCAATATTAATAAAAACGAATAATAAAATTCGTCGTTTTTATGCTTTGTTTTACGCGTTAAAACGCAGATTAAAGCTCAAAACGTGCTGTTTGCACAAAATAAGCATTTTCAAGCATTTTTAGATCGTTGAAATCGTTCCGATGGACGCAATATTATTATTAATAAAAACGAATAATAAAAATTTCGTGGTTTTTATGCTGTTTTATGCGTTAAAACGCAGATTAAAGCTCAAAACGTGCTGTTTTGCGCACAAAATAAGCATTTTCAAGCATTTTTAGATCGTTGAAATCGTTCAAATAGAAGCAATATTAATAAAAACGAATAATAAAAATTTCGTCGTTTTTTATGCTGTTTTGCATTTAAAACGCAGATTAAAGCTCAAAGAAGCATTAACTCTTTTTGCTAAAATAAACATTTCAAGCATTTTTAGATCGTTGAAATCGTTCAAATAGAAGCAATGGCAAAGCGAATAATAAAAAATTCGTCGTTATTATGCTGTTTTACGCGTTAAACGCAGATTAAAGCAAACATGCTGTTTTGCTAAAATAACATTTTCAAGCATTTTAGATCGTTGAAATCGTTTCAAATGGACGCAATATTAATAAAAACGAATAATAAAGGCTGTCGTTTTTTTATGCTGTTTTACGCGTTAAAACGCAGATTAAAGCTCAAAACGTGCTGTTTTTTGCTAAAATAAACTTTATTTTTCGGCATTTTAGATCGTTGAAATCGTTCAGGTAGAAGCAATATTAATGAAAACGAATAATAAAAATTCGTCGTTTTTTTATGCTTGTTTTACGCGTTGGCGCAGATTAAAGCTCAAAACGTGCTGTTTTGCTAAAATAAGCATTTTCAAGCATTTTTAGATCTTTGAAATCGTTTAAAATAGACGCAATATTAATAAAACGAATAATAAAATTTCGTCGTTTTATGCTGTTTTACGCGTTAAAACGCAGATTAAAGCTCAAAACATGCTGTTTTGCTAAAATAGGCATTTTCAAGCATTTTTGATCGTTGAAATCGTTTCAAATAAACAATATTAATAAAAACGAATAATAAAAAATTCGTCGTTTTTATGCTGTTTTACGCGTTAAAACGCAGATTAAAGCTCAAAACGTGCTGTTTTTGCTAAAATAAGCATTTTCAAGCATTTTAGATCGTTGAAATCGTTCAAATAGAAGCAATATTAATAAAAAACGAATAATAAAAAATTCGTCGTTTTTATGCTGTTTTACGCGTTAAATCGCAGATTAAAGCTCAAAACGTGCTGTTTTTGCTAAATAAGCATTTTCCAAGCGTACAGATCGTTGAAATCGTTCAAATGGACGCAATATTAATAAAACGAATATTAAAAAGATTTCGTCGTTTTATGCTGTTTTGCGCGTTAGGCACAGATTAAAGCTCAAAACGTGCTGTTTTGCTAAAATAAGCATTTTCAAGCATTTTAGATCGTTGAAATCGTTCAAATAGACGCAATAAAATAAAAACGAATAATAAAAATTTCGTCGTTTTATGCTGTTTTTACGCGTGAAACGCAGATAAAGCTCAAAACGTGCTGTTTTTAGCACAAAATAAAAGCATTTTCAAGCATTTTAGATCGTTGAAATCGTTCAAATGGGCCGCAATATTAATAAAAAACGAATAATAAAATTTCGTCGTTTTATGCTGTTTACGCGTTAAAACGCAGATTAAACTCAAAACGTGCTGTTTTGCCTTAAAATAAAGCATTTAAACATTTTGGTCGTTGAAATCGTTCAAATAAGACGCAATAAAATAAAAACGAATAATAAAATTTCGTCGTTTCTATGCTGTTTTTACGCGTTAAAACGCAGAATCAAGCTAAGAAAAACGTGCTGTTTTGCTAAAATAAGCATTTTCAAGCATTTTAGATCGTTGAAATCACATTCAATAAACAAATTAAAATTATTCGTTAATGTATTTTAGATCGTTGAAATCGTTCCAAATAGAAGCATATTAATAAAAACGAATAATAAAAAAATTCGTCGCATGCTGTTTTACGCGTAAACGCAGATTAAAGCTCAAAACGTGCTGTTTTTGCTTTAAAATAAGCATTTTCAAGCATTTTAGATCGTTGAAATCATTTCCAAATAACAATATTAATAAAAACGAATAATAAAAAAATTCTTCGTTTTATGCTGTTTACGCGTTAAAACGCAGATTAAAAGCTCAAAAGGTGCTGTTTTGCTAAAATAAGCATTTTCAAGCATTTTTAGATCGTTGAAATCGTTCAAATATAGACTCAATAAAAATAAAAACGGGCAATAAAAAGTTCGTCGTTTTTATGCTGTTTTGCGCGTTAAAACGCAGCAAAAGCTCAAAACGTGCTGTTTTGCTGGAAATAAGCATTTTCAAGCATTTTAGATCGTTGGAAATCGTTCCAAATAAACATGTAAAACGAATAATAAAAAATTCGTCGTTTTTTATGTGCTGTTTTCCGCGTTAAAACGCGTTAAAGCTCAAAACGTGCTGTTTTGCTAAAATAAGCATTTTCAAGCATTTTAGATCGTTGAAATCGTTCAAATGGACGCAATATTAATAAAAACAGGTAAATAAAAATTTCGTCGTTTTTTTTATGCTGTTTTTACGCGTTAAAACGCAGATTTAAAGCTCAAAACGTGCTGTTTCAGCACAAATAAGCATTTCAAGCATTTTAGATCGTTGAAAATCACGTTCAAATAGGCCGCAATAAAAATAAAAAGCGAATAATAAAAATTTCGTCGTTTTATGCTGTTTTACGCGTTAAAAACGCAGATTAAAACTCAAAACGTGCTGTTTTTTTGCTTTAAAATATCGCTTTATTTTCAAGCATTTTTAGATCGTTGAAATCGTTCAAATAGAAGCAATATTAAAAACGAATGGCAAAAATTCGTCGTTTTTATGCTGTTTTACGCGTTAAAACGCGAATTAAAGCTCAAAACGTGCTGTTTTGCTAGATAAGCATTTTCAAGCATTTTTAGATCGTTGAAATCGTTCAAAATAGAAGCAATAATGGCAAAAACGAATAATAAAATTCGTCGTTTTTTATGCTGTTTTCCGCGTTAAAACGCAGATTAAAGCTCAAAACGTGCTGTTTTTGCTAAAATAAGCATTTTCATGCATTTTGAATCGTTGAAATCGTTCAAATGGACGCAATATTAATAAAAACGAATAATAAAATTTCGTCGTTTTTATGCTGTTTTACGCGTTAAAACGCAGATTAAGCTCAAAACGTGCTGTTTTGCTAAAATAAAGCATTTTCAAGCATTTTAGATTGTTGGAAATCGTTCAAATGGACGCAATTAATAAAACGAATAATAAAATTTCGTCGTTTTTTTTTTTTTTTTTATGCTGTTTTTATGCGTTAAAACGCAGATTAAAGCTCAAAACGTGCTGTTTTGCTAAAATAAGCATTTTCAAGCATTTTAGATCGTTGGAAATCGTTCAAATAGAAGCAATATTAATAAATAACGAATAATAAAAATTTCCGTCGTTTTTATGCTGTTTTACGCGTTAAAACGCAGATTAAAGCTCAAAACGTGCTGTTTTGTTAAAATAAGCATTTTCAAGCATTTTAGATTGTTGAAATCGTTTCAAATAGACGCAATATTAAAAAAAAAATAATAAAAATTTCGTCACGTTTTTTATGCTGTTTACGCGTTAAAACGCAGATTAAAGCTCAAAACGTGCTGTTTTGCTAAAATAAGCATTTTCAAGCATTTTAGATCGTTGAAATCGTTCAAATAGACGCAATATTAATAAAAACGAATAATAAAAATTTCGTCGTTTTATGCTGTTTACGCGTTAAAACGCAGATTAAACTCAAAACGTGCTGTTTTGCTAAAATAAACATTTTCAAGCATTTTAGATCGTTGAAATCGTTCAAATGGACGCAATATTAATAAAAACGAATAATAAAAATTCGTCGTTTTTATGCTGTTTACGCGTTAAAACGCAGATTAAGCCAAAACGTGCTGTTTTGCAAAATAACATTTTCAAGCATTTTAGATCGTTGAAATCGTTAAATAGACGCAATATTAATAAAAATGAATAAAAATTTCGTTATGCGACGCGTAAACGCAGATTAAAACTTCAAAACGTCTGTTTTTTGCTGTTTACTTTTGACGTGAATGAATAACGCAGATTATATCAGAACGTTCTAAGCATTGTTTGATCGTTGAAATCGCAAAAGACGCAATATTAATAAACGAATAATAAAAGCTTATTAACAGAATCGTTGAAATCACACGTTCAAATGAC
>NW_027047226.1:0-16351 GCF_025399875.1 Dalotia coriaria
ACCAAAAAAAGCAAAAAATCAAAAAGTGCTGTTTTGCTAAAATAGGGATTTTTGCATTTTGATCGTTTAAATGTTCAAATAGACGCAAATTAATAAAAAAAAATAATAAAAAGCGTTTTATGTTGTTTTAGGGTTAAAAACCGATTAAAACTCAAAACGTGCTGTTTTGCTAAAATAAGATTTTCAAGCATTTTAGATCGTTGAAATGTTCAAAAGAAAAAATTAATAAAAACGAACAATAAAAATTCGTCGTTTTATGCTGTTTACGCGAAAAACGCAGATTGCTCAAAAGCGTTTTTCTAAAAAAGGGCATTTTCAACATTTTGATCGTTGAAACGCAAATAGACGCAATATTAATAAAACAAATAATAAAAATTCGTCCCTTTTATGTTTTTTTACGCGTTAAAACGCAGATTAAAGCTCAAAAAGTGCTGTTTTGCTAAAATAAGCATTTTCAAGCATTTTAGATCGTTGAATGTTCAAATAGAAGCAATATTAATAAAACGAATAATAAAAATTCGTCGTTTTATGCTGTTTTACGCGTTAAACGCAGATTAATGCTCAAAACCGCTGTTTTGCTAAAATAAGCATTTTCAAGCATTTTAGATCGTTGAAATCGTTCAAATAGACGCAAAATTAATAAAAACGAATAATAAAAAAATTTGTCGTTTTATGCTGCTTTACGCGTTAAAACGCAGATTGAAGCTTCAAAACGCTGTTTTACTAAAATAAGTATTTTCAAGCATTTTAGATCGTTGAAATGTTCAAATAGAGCCCAAAGAATAAAAACGAATAAAAAAATTTTCGTCGTTTTATGTTGTTTACGGTTAAAAAGCAGATTAAAGCTCAAAAAGTGCTGTTTTGCTAAAATAAGCATTTTCAAGCATTTTTAGATTGTTGAAATAGTTTAAATAGAAGCAATATTAATAAAAACGAATAATAAAAATTCGTCATTTTTATGCTGTTTTACGCTAAAACGCAGATTAAGCCCAAACGTGTGCTTTGCTAAAATAAGCATTTTCAAGATTTTTGATCGTTGAAATCGTTCAAATAAACGCAATTAATAAAAACGAATAATAAAATTTCGTCGTTTTATGCTGTTTTACGCGTTAAAAAGCAGAATAAAGCTCAAACGTGCTGTTTTGCTAAAATAAGCATTTTCGCATTTTAGATCATTGAAATGTTCAAATAGAAGAATATTAATAAAAAAAGAATAATAAAAAATTCGTCGTTTTATGTGTTTTACCCTTAAAAACGCGATTAAAGCTCAAAAAGGCTGTTTTGCTAAAATAAGCATTTTGTTTGATCGTTGAAATCGTTCAAATAACGCAATATTAAAAAACGAATAATAAAAATTCGTCGTTTTTTTGTGTTTTACGCGTTAAAAAAGCGATTAAAGCCAAAAAAGTGTGTTTTGCTAAAATAAGCATTTTCAAGCATTTTAGATCTTGAAATTTTAAATAGAAGAAATTTAAAAAAAACGAATAATAAAAATTGTCGTTTTATGTTTTTTTACGCGTTAAAAAGCGATTAAAGCTCAAACGTGCTGTTTTGCTAAAATAAGATTTTCAAGCATTTTTGATCGTTTAAATCGTTAAATATAGCAATTAATAAAAACGAATAATAAAAATTCCGCTTTTTTGTTTTTTTACGCGTTAAAAGGATTAAAAAACCAAAAGGCGTTTTGCTAAAAAAAGCATTTTTAAGATTTTGATGTTTAAACGTTCAAAAAAGAATATTAATAAAAACGAATAATAAAAATTGTCGTTTTATGTTTTTACGCGTTAAAAGGGAAAAAAGCTCAAACGTGCTGTTTTGCTAAAATGCATTTTCAAGCATTTTAGATCGTTGAAAAGTTTTTAAAAGAAGAATATTAATAAAAACGAATAATAAAAAAAATTGTCTTTTTGTTTTTACCCTTAAACGAGATTAAAGCTCAAAAAGTGCTGTTTTGCTAAAAAAAATTTTCGCATTTTAGATGGGTTTAAACGCAAATAGACGCAATATTAAAAAAACGAAAATTTAAAAAATTGTCGTTTTATGTGTTTTAGCGTTAAAAGCGAATAAAGCTCAAAACGTGTGTTTTGTAAAAAAAAGCATTTTCAAGCATTTTAGATCGTTGAAATCGTTCAAAAAGAAGCAATATTAATAAAAAAAGAATAATAAAAAATTGCGTTTTATGTTGTTTTTCCCTTAAAACGCGATTAAACTCAAACGTGCTGTTTTGCTAAAATAAGATTTTCGCATTTTAGACGTTGAAACGTTCAAAAGACGCCAAAATTTAAAAAAAACGAAAAAAAATTTCGTCGTTTTATGTGTTTACGCGTTAAAACGCGAATAAAGCTCAAAAAGTGTGTTTTGCTAAAAACTTTTTAAGCATTTTAGATCGTTGAAATCGTTCAAATAGAAGCAATATTAATAAAAACGAATAATAAAAAATTCGTCGTTTTTTTGGTTTACGCGTTAAAACGCAGATTAAAGCTCAAAAAGTGCTGTTTTGCTAAAATAAGCATTTTCAAGCATTTTAGATCGTTGAAATCGTTCAAATAGAAGCAAATTAATAAAAAAGAATAATAAAAATTCGTCGTTTTTTTGTGTTTTACGCGTTAAAACGCAGATTAAAGTCAAAACGTGTGTTTTGTAAAATAAGATTTTTAAGCATTTTAGATCTTGAAACGTTCAAAAAGAAGAATATTAATAAAAAAAGAATAATAAAAAATTTGTCTTTTATGTGTTTTACGTTAAAAAGCGATTGCCAAAGGCTGTTTTTCTAAAAAAAGCATTTTTAACATTTTAGATCGTTGAAATGTTAAATTAACGCAAATTAATAAAAAAGAATAATAAAACCCCGTCTTTTTTGTTTTTTTACGCGTTAAAAAGCAGATTTAAAACCAAACGTGTGTTTTTAAAAAAAGCATTTTCAAGCATTTTAGATCGTTGAAAGTTCAAATAGAAGCAATATTAATAAAACGAATAATAAAAAAAAATTGTCGTTTTATTGTTTTTCGCGTTAAAAAGCAGATTGCTCAAAAAGTGCTGTTTTGCTAAAATAAGCATTTTCGCTTTTAGATCGTTGAAATCGTTTAAATAGAAGCAAATTAATAAAAAAAAATAATAAAAATTCGTCTTTTTATTTTTTTACGCGTTAAAAAGCAGATTAAAAACTAAACGTGCTGTTTTCTAAAATAAGCATTTTCAAGCATTTTGTGGTTGAAATCGTTCAAAAGAGCAATATTAAAAAACGAAAAAAAATTTTTGTTTTATGTTTTTTTACCCTTTAAAAAGCAGAATAAAGCTCAAAAAGTGCTGTTTTTCTAAAATAAGCATTTTCAAGCATTTTGATCGTTGAAAGTTCAAATAGAAGCAATATTAATAAAAAAAATAATAAAAATTCGTCGTTTTATTGTTTTACGCTTAAAACGCAGATTGCTCAAAACGGGTGTTTCTAAAAAAAGCATTTTCAAGCATTTTAGATCGTTTAAATCGTTCAAATAGAGCAAATTAATAAAACGAATAATTAAAAAACGCGTTTTATGCTGTTTTTCGCTTAAAAACGCAGATTAAAGCTCAAACTGCTGTTTTTAAAATAACATTTTCAAGCATTTTTGATCGTTGAAATCGTTCAAAAGACGCAATATTAATAAAAACAATAAAAACCCCCCGTTTTTTTTTGGTTTTTGCGTTAAAACGCAGATTAAACCCCAAAAAGTGCTGTTTTTTAAAAAAACATTTTCGCATTTTAGACGCGAAATCGTTCAAATAGAGCAATATTAATAAAAACGAATAATAAAATTTCCGTTTTTTTGCGTTTTTCGCGTTAAAAAGCTGATTAAAGCTCAAAACCTTTTTTTTGCAAAATAACATTTTCGCATTTTAGATCGTTTTAAATGTTCAAAGACGCAAATTTAAAAAAAACGAATAATAAAAAAAATTTGTCGTTTTAGCTGTTTTTCGCGTTAAAACGCAGATTAAAAACTCAAAACGTTCTGTTTTGCTAAAATAAGCATTTTTTTACATTTTAGATCAAGTTGAAATGTTCAAATAGGCACATTAATAAAAACGAATACCAAAAATTCGTCGTTTTATGCTGTTTTACGTTAAACGCAGATTAAAAGTTCAAACGTGCTGTTTTGCTAAAAATAAGCATTTTCAAGCATTTTAGATCGTTGAAATCGTACAAATAGACGCAATATTAATAAAAACGAATAATGTACCCCTGTCGTTTTTATGTTGCTTTACGCGTTAAAACGCAGAATAAAAGCTCAAAAACGTGCTGTTTTGCTAAAAAATAAGCATTTTCAAGCATTTTAGATCGCTGGAAATCGTTCAAATAGAAGCAATATTAATAAAAACGAACAATAAAAAATTCGTCGTTTTATGCTGTTTTAATGCGATAAAACGCAGATTAAAGCTCAAAACGTGCTGTTTTGCTAAAATAGGCATTTTCTAAGCATTTTAGATCGTTGAAATCGTTCAAATAGACGCAATATTAATAAAAACAAATAATAAAAATTCGTCGTTTTATGCTGTTTTACGCGTTAAAACGCAGATTAAAGCTCAAAACGTGCTGTTTTGCTAAAATAAGTATTTAAGCATTTTAGATCGTTGATATCGTTCAAATAGAAGTAATATTAATAAAAAACGAATAATAAAATTCGCCGTTTTTATGCTGTTTACGCGTTAAAACGCAGATTAATGCTCAAACCTGCTGTTTTGCCAAAATAAGCATTTTCTGCTAAGCATTTTAGATCGTTGAAATCGTTCAAATAGACGTGCAATATTAATAAAAAATCTAAATAATAAAATTCGTCGTTTTTATGCTGCTCTTACGCGTTAAAACGCAGATTAAAAGCTCAAAACGCTGTTTTACCAAAATAAGCATTTTCAAGCATTTCCAGATCGCTGGAAATCGTTCAAATAGAAGCAATATGAATAAAAAAAAACGAATACAAAAAATTTCGTCGTTTTATGCTGTTTTACGCGCTAAAAACGCAGATTAAAAGCTCAAACGCGCTGTTTTGCTAAAAATAAGCATTTTCAAGCATTTTAGATCGTTGAAATCGTTCAAATAGGACGCAATATTAATAAAAAACGAATAATAAAAAATTCGTCGTTTTTATGCTGTTTTACGCGTTAAAACGCAGATTAAAAGCTCAAAAACGTGCTGTTTCAAAAATAAGCATTTTCAAGCATTTTAGATCATTGGAAATCGTTCAAAATAGAAGCACATTAATAAAACGAATAATAAAAATTCGTCGTTTTATGCTGGTTTTACGCGTTAAAACGCAGATTAAAGCTCAAAACGCGCTGTTTTGCTAAATAAGCATTTTCAAGCATTTGTGATCGTTGAAATCGTTCAAATAGACGCAATATTAATAAAAACGAATAATAAAAATTCGTCGTTTTATCGTTTTTTTACGCGTTAAAACGCGATTAAAAGCTCTTCAAAACGTGCTGTTTTGCTAAAATAAGCATTTTCAAGCATTTTAGATCGTTGAAATCGTTCAAATGGACGCAACATTAATAAAAACGAATAATAAAATTTCGTCGTTTTATGTGTTTTACGCGTTAAAACGCGAATAAAAGCTCAAAACGTGCTGTTTTGCTAAAATAAGCATTTTCAAGCATTTTAGATCGTTGAAATCGTTCAAATAGAGCAATTAATAAAAAGCGAATAATAAAAATTCGTCGTTTTTTTTGTTTTACGCGTTAAAAACGCAGATTAAAGCTAAAAAAGTGCTGTTTTGCTAAAATAAGATTTAAGACGTTTAGATCGTTAAATCACAAATAGACCATTAATACAAAAAACGAATAAAAAAATTTCGTCGTTTTATGCTGTTTTACGCGTTAAAAACGCAGAATAAAGCTCAAAACGGGTGTTTTGCTAAAATAAGCATTTTCAAGCATTTTAGATCGTTGAAATCGTTCAAATAGAAGCAATTAATAAAAACGAACAATAAAAATTCGTCGTTTTTATGCTGTTTTACGCGATAAAACGCAGGATTAAAGCTCAAAACGTGCTGTTTTTGCTAAAAATAGGATTTTCAAGCATTTTAGATCGTTGAAATCGTTCAAATAGAGAATATTAATAAAACAAATAATAAAAATTCGTCGTTTTATGCTGTTTTACGCGTTAAAAAGCAGATTAAAGCTCAAAACGTGCTGTTTTGCTAAAATAAGCATTTTCAAGCATTTTAGATCGCTGAAATCGTTCAAATAGAAGCAATATTAATAAAAACGAATAATAAAAAATTCGTCGTTTTATGCTGTTTTACGCTTAAAACGCAGATTAAGCTCAAAACCGCTGTTTTGCTAAAATAAGCATTTTCAAGCATTTTAGATCGTTTAAAACGTTCAAATAGACGCAATATTAATAAAAAACGAATAATAAAAAATTCGTCGTTTTTATGCTGTTTTACGCGTTAAAACGCAGATTAAAGCTCAAAACGTGCTGTTTTACTAAAATAAGCATTTTCAAGCATTTTAGATCGTTGAAATCGTTCAAATAGAAGCTAAATATTAATAAAAAACGATTAATAAAAATTCGTCGTTTTATGCTGGTTTTTACGCGATAAAACGCAGATTAAAGCTCAAAACGTGCTGTTTTGCTAAAATAAGCATTTTTGCCATTTGTATCGTTGAAATCGTTCAAATAGACGCAATAAAAAATAAAACGAATAATAAAAATTTCTGTCGTTTTATGTTGTTTTACGCGTTAAAACGCAGAATAAAGCTCAAAACGTGCTGTTTTGCTAAAAATAAGCATTTTCACATTTTAGATCGCTGGAAATCGTTCAACAGACGTGCAATATTAATAAAACGAATAATAAAAATTTCGTCGTTTTTATGTTGTTTTACGCGTCAAAAACGCAGATTAGTAAAGCTCAAAACGAGCTGTTTTGCTAAAATAAGCATTTTCAAGCATTTTGTGATCGCTGAAATCGTTCAAATAGAAGCAATATTAATAAAACGAATAATAAAAATTCGTCGTTTTTGTTTTACGCGTTAGAACGCAGATTAAAGCTCAAAAACGTGCTGTTTTGCCAAACAAGCATTTTCTCAAGCATTTTAGATCGTTGAAATCGTTCAAATAGAAGCAATATTAATAAAAAACCCAATGCGCCCCGTCGTTTTATGCTGTTTACGCGTTGTTCTGCGATTAAAGCTCAAAACGTGCTGTTTTGCTGCTAAAATAAGCATTTTCAAGCATTTTACATCGTTGAAACCGTTCAAATAGACGCAATATTAAAAAAAGATAATAAAAAATTTTTTTTTTTAGTTTTTTTTTTAAAAAAAAAGTTTTTGCAAAAAAGCATTTTCAATTTTGGGTCGTTTTTCCAAAAAAAATTTAAAAAAGTTTTTCTCGTTTTTAAAATTTTTTGCTTAAAACGCGTTGCCCAAAAATTTTTTTAAAAAACATTTTAACTTTTTTAAACGTTAAATGCAAAAAAAAAAAATAAAAAATTAAAAACGTTTTTTGCGTTTTCGTTAAAAAATTTTGCTAAAACGTTGTTTTGTAAAAAAGCATTTTAATAAACGGAAAATTTTAAAAACGTTTTTAAAAAAGTAAAAAATTGCTTTTTTTTGGGGTTTTTCTTAAAAGCAATTAAAAACCAAATGTGTTTTTTTAAAAAAAATTTTCCCAAAAGAAATTAAATTTCCTAAAAAATTTTTTTAAAAAAAAATAAAAAAACGTCGTTTTTGCTTTTTTTAAAAAATTAAACTAAAAAAGGGTTTTTTAAAAAAGATTTTAAATTTTTTCGTTAAAACGTTTAAAGCTAAAAAAAGAAAATAAAAGCTTTTATGCGTTTTGCTTAAAAAACAATTAAAAATAAAAGCTGTTTTCAAAAAAGCATTTTAAATTTTAATTTTTCGTTAAAAAAAGGGTTTTTAAAAAAAAAAAATAAAAAAACGTCGTTTTAAAAGCTTTTTCTTAAAACCGTTAAAATCAAAAGGCCTTTTTAAAAAAGATTTTAAATTTTTTTCGTTAAATTTCAAAAAAAAATAATAAAAAAAGTTAAAATTGGTTTTTTGGTTTTTTTCCCTTAAAGGGTTTAAAACTAAAAGGTTTTTAAAAAAATGCATTTTTTGCTTTTAACGGAAAAAATTTAAAAGCGCTTTTAAAAAAAATAAAAAAATTTCGCTTTTTTTTGTTTTACCCTTAAAACCCGAAAAAAATAAAACGGTTTTTTAAAATGTTTTAAGCTTTTTTGCGTTAAAAACGCGAATAAAGAAATTTCAAAATAAAAAAAAACCTTTTAGTGTTTTACCCTTAAAAGAATTAAAAAAAAAACGGGTTTTTTTAAAATGCTTTTAAGATTTTAGCGTTAAACGTTAAAACGCTTTAAAAAAAAGATTAAAAAAAAGTCGTTTTATGTTTTTAGGTTAAAAAGATTAAATAAAATCCGTTTTGCTTACTTTTAAGCATTTTAACGTTGTGTTAAATAAAAAATTTAAAAAAAAAAAAAACCGTTTTTAGAGTTTTTTTAAAACGATTTTAAAACGTTTTTTTTCCAAAAAACAAAATTTTAAATTTAAACGTTCAAAAGAAAATTTTTTTAAAAAAATTTTAAAAAAATTTTTTTTTTTCGGTTTAAAAAAAATTTTTGTCAAAAGCTGTTTTGCAAAAACTTTTAAATTTTTTAACGTTGTGTTTAAAAAAGGGAAAATTTTAAAAAAAATTAAAAAATTTTTGAGCTGTTTTTTTTAAAACGAATTAAAAAAACCTGCTGTTTTCGAAAAAAGCATTTTTAAACATTTTAGATCGTTGAAATCGTTCAAATAGACGCAACATTAATAAAACGAATAATAAAAATTTCGTCGTTTTTATGCTGTTTTACGCGTTAAAACGCAGATTAAAGCTCAAAACGTGCTGTTTTGCTAAAATAAGCATTTTCAAGCATTTTAGTTCGTTGAAATCGTTCAAATAGAAGCAATATTAATAAAACGAATAATAAAATTCGTCGTTTTATGCTGTTTTACGCGTTAAAACGCAGATTAAAGCTCAAAACGTGCTGTTTTGCTAAAATAAGCATTTTCAAGCATTTTAGATCGTTGAAATCGTTCAAATAGACGCAACATTAAAAAACGAATAATAAAAATTTCGTCGTTTTATGCTGTTTTACGCGTTAAAACGCAGATTAAAGCTCAAAACGTGCTGTTTTGCTATAATAAGCATTTTCAAGCATTTTAGATCGTTGAAACGTTCAAATAGACGCAATATTAATAAAAAAAATACATTTAAAATTTGTGTTTTATGCTGTTTTACGTTAAAACGCAGATTAAAAGCTCAAAACTGTGTGTTTAAAATAAGCATTTTCAAGCATTTAGATCGTTGAAATCGTTCTAAATAGAAGCATATTAATAAAAATCGAATAATAAAAATTCGTTTTATGCTGTTTTACGCGTTAAAACGCAGATTAAAAGCTTTAAACGTGCTGTTTTGTTAAAAAAAAAGCATTTTCAAGCATTTTAGCTGTTTGAAATCGTTTAAAAGAGCAATATTAATAAAAAAAAAATAAAAATTCGTCGTTTTAAATGCTGTTTTACGCGTTAAAACGCGATTAAAGCTCAAAACGTGCTGTTTTTCTAAAATAAGCATTTTCAAGCATTTTAGATCGTTGAAATCGTTCAAATAGACGCAATATTAATAAAAACGAATAATAAAAATTTCGTTTTTATGCTGTTTTACGCGTTAAAACGCAGATTAAAGCTCAAAACGTGCTGTTTTGTTAAAAAAGCATTTTCAAGCATTTAGATCGTTGAAATCGTTCAAATAGAAGCATATTAATAAAAACAATAATAAAATCGTCGTTTTATACTGTTTACGCGTTAAAACGCAGATTAAAGCTCAAAACGTTGTATTGCTTAAAATAAGCATTTTCAAGCATTTTAGATCGTTGAAATTCAAATAGAAGCAATATAATAAAAAGAATAATAAAAAATTCGTGTTTTTGCTGTTTAACCGTTAAAACGCGATTAAAGCTCAAAACGTGCTGTTTTGCTAAAATAAGCATTTTCAAGCATTTTATCGTTGAAATCGTTCAAATAGAGCAATATTAATAAAAACGTAAAATAAAATTCGTCTTTAAGCTGTTTACGCGTTAAAACGCAGATTAAAGCTCAAAACGGCTGTTTTGTAAAATAAGATTTTCAAGCATTTTAGATCGTTGAAATCGTTCAAATAGACAATATTAATAAAAACGAATAATAAAAATTACGTCGTTTTATGCTGTTTACGCGTTAAAACGCAGATTAAAACTCAAAACGTGCTGTTTTGCTAAAATAGCTTTCAAGCATTTTTACATCGTTGAAATCGTTCAAATAGACGCAATATTAATAAAAAACGAATAATAAAAATTTCGTCGTTTTTATGCTGTTTTACGCGTTAAGAAACGCAGATTAAAGCTCAAACGTGCTGTTTTGCTAAAATAAGCATTTTCAAGCATTTTTTAGATCGTTGAAATCGTTCAAATAGAAGCAATATTAATAAAAACGATTAATAAAAAAATTCGTCGTTTTATGCTGTTTTACGCGTTAAAACGCAGATTAAACTCAAAACGTGCTGTTTTTGCTAAAATAAAGCATTTTCAAGCATTTTAGATCACGTTGAAATCACGTTCAAATAGACGTAAAAATAAAAACGAATAATAAAAATTTCGTCGTTTTTATGCTGTTTTGCGCGTTAAATCGCAGAATAAAACTCCAAAACGTGCTGTTTTGCACAAAATAAAGCATTTTCCAAGCATTTTTAGATCGTTGCGAAATCGTTCATATAGACGCAATATTAATAAAACAGACAACTAAAAATTCGTCGTTTTTATGCTGTTTTACGCGTTAAAACGCAGATTAAAGCTCAAAACGTGTGTTTTTTTGCTAAAATAAACATTTTTCAAGCATTTTTAGATCGTTGAAATCGTTCAAAATAGAAACAATAATGTAAAACGAATAATAAAAAAAATCGTCGTTTTTATGCTGTTTTACGCGTTAAAACGCAGATTAAAGCTCAAAACATTAACGTTTTGCTTTAAAATAAGCATTTTCAAGCATTTTAGATCGTTGAAATGTTCATATAGACGCAATATTAATAAAAAACGAGAATAATAAAAAATTCGTCGTTTTATGCTGTTTACGCGTTAAAAGAGCGCAGATTAAAACTCAAAACGTGCTGTTTTGCTAAAATAAAGCATTTTTAAGCATTTTAGATCGTTGGAAATCGTTCAGAAATGAAACAATATTAATAAAACGATAATAAAAAATCGTCGTTTTACATGCTGTTTTACGCGTTGGCAGATTAAAAACTCAAAACGTGCTGTTTTTTTTGCTAAAATAAGCATTTTCAAGCATTTTAGATCGTTGAAATCGTTCAAATAGAAACAATATTAACTAAAAACGAATAATAAAAATTTCGTCGTTTTATGCTGTTTTACGCGTTAAAACGCAGATTAAAACTCAAAACGTGCTGTTTTGCTAAAATAATAAGCATTTTCAAGCATTTTAGATCGTTGAAATCGTTAAATAGAAGCAATATTAATAAAACGAATAATAAAAATTTCGTCATTTTGTGCTGTTTTGCGCGTTAAAACGCAGATTAAAGCTCAAAACGTGCTGTTTTTTTTGCTAAAATAACATTTTCAAGCATTTTAAAGATCGTTGAAATCGTTCAAATAGACGCAATATTAATAAAAACGAATAATAAAAATTTTGTCCGTTTTTATGCTGTTTGCCGTTAAAACGCGGAATGAGAAACTCAAAACATTGCTGTTTTGCTAAAATAAAGCATTTTCAGCATTTTAGATCCCGTTGAAATCGTTCAAATAGAAGCAATATTAATAAAAACGAATAATAAAAAATTCGTCGTTTTATGCTGTTTTACGCGTTAAAACGCAGATTAAAGCTCAAAACGTGCTGTTTTACCTTTAAAATAAGCATTTTCAAGCATTTTTAGATCGTTGAAATCGATACCGAAGCCGAAGCAATATTAATAAAAAACGAATAATAAAAATTAAATGTTTTTTATGATGTTTTTTACGCGTTAAACGCAGATTAAAAGCTCAAACGTGCTGTTTTGCTAAAATAAGCATTTTCAAGCATTTTAGATCATTGAAAATCTTTCAAATAGAAGCAATATTAATAAAACGAATAATAAAAAATTCGTCGTTTTTATGCTTTGTTTTACGTTAAAACGCAGATTAAAAGCTCAAAACGTGCTGTTTTTGCTAAAATAAGCATTTTCAAGCATTTTAGATCGTTGAAATCGTTAAAAGGGGGCCTATTAATAAAAAAGGAATAATAAAAAATTTGTCGTTTTTGGGTTTTTTTTTGCGTTAAAAAGCAGATTAAACTCAAAACGTGCTGTTTTGCAAAAATAAGCATTTTCAAGCATTTTAGATCGTTGAAATCTTCTGAAGCAATATTTAAAAAAAAACGAATAATAAAAAATTTTGTGTTTTATGCTTTTTTACGCGTTAAAACGCAGATTAAAAATAAAACGTGGTGTTTTGCTAAAATAAACTTTTCAAGCATTTTTGATCGTTGAAATCGTTTAAATAAACAATATTAAAAAAACGAATAATAAAAAAAATTTGTCGTTTTTATGTTTTTACTCGTTAAAACGCAAAAACTCAAAACGTGCTGTTTTTCTAAAAAAACTTTTCAAGCATTTTGATCTTGAAATCGTTCAAATGACGCTATTTAAAAAAAACGAATAATAAAAATTCGTCGTTTTTTTGCTGTTTTACGCGTTAAAACGCGTTAAAACTCAAAAAGTCTGTTTTGTTAAAATAACATTTTCGCATTTTAGATCGTTGAAATCGTTCAAATAAACTATTTAAAAAAAACAAATAATAAAAAATTGTCGTTTTATGCTGTTTTACGCGTTAAAAAAGCAGATTAAAACTCAAAACGTGCTGTTATGCAAAAATAAGCATTTTCAAGCATTTTAGATCGTTGAAATCGTTCAAATAGAAGCAATATTAATAAAAACGAATAATAAAAATTCGTTGTTTTATGCTGCGCGTTAAAAAACAGATTAAACTCAAAACTTTGTTTTGCTAAAAAAGCATTTTTTAAACATTTTACATCGTTGAAATCTTCCCGGGCAATATTAATAAAAACGAATAATAAAAATTTCGTCGATGCTGTTTTACGCGTTAAAACGCAGATTAAACTCAAAACTGCTGTTTTTTTCTAAAATAAGCTTTTCAAGCAAAATCGTTGAAATCGTTCAAATAGAAGCAATATTAATAAAAAAGATTAATAAAAAATTTTCGTATTTATGCTGTTTGCGTAAAAAGGTTAAAAATCAAAACGGCTTTTTTCTAAAAAAACATTTTCAAGCATTTTTTGATCGTTGAAATCGTTCAAATAGACGCAATAAAATAAAAAGAAAAATAAAAATTTCGTTTTTTTATGCTGTTTTTCGCGTTAAAAGCGGTCCCCTTGTTTTGCTAAAATAACATTTTCAAGCATTTTAGATCTTGAAATCGTTCAAATAGACGCAATATTAATAAAAACGAAAAAAAATTTCGTCGTTTTTTTGCTGTTTTGCCCCTTCGCAGATTAAAACTCAAAACGTGCTGTTTTTCTAAAAATTTTTAAGCATTTTAATCGTTGAAATCGTTCAAATGAAGCAATATTAATAAAAAAAGAATAATAAAAAAATTTTTCGTTTTTTTGCTGTTTTGCGTTAAAACCGGGTTAAACTCAAAAAGTGCTGTTTTTTCTAAAATAAGCATTTTCAAGCATTTTAGATCGTTGAAATCGTTCAAATAGGGGAAAAATTAATAAAAACGTTAAAAAAAATTTGTCTTTTTTTTTTTGTTTTGCGTCAAAACGCGTTAAAGCTCAAAACGTGCTGTTTTGCTAAAATAAAACATTTTCAAGCTTTTAATGGAAATCGTTCAAATGACGCAATATTAATAAAAACGAAAAATAAAAAATTTGTCGTTTTTTTTGCTGTTTTTTCGCGTTAAAACGCAGATTAAAACCCAAAAAGTGCTGTTTTTCTAAAATAAGCATTTTCAAGCATTTTAGATCGTTGAAATCGTTCAAATAGAAGCAAATTTTAAAAAAAACGAATAAAAAATTCGTCGTTTTTTTTGCTTTTTACGCGTTAAAACGCAGATTAAAACTCAAAACGTGCTGTTTTGCTAAAAAAAGCATTTCAAGCATTTTACATCGTTGAAATCGTTCAAATAGACCAATATTAATAAAAAAGAATAATAAAAATTTCGTCGTTTTTTTGCTTTTTTACGCGTTAAACGCAGATTAAAAAATAAAACGTGCTGTTTTGCTAAAAATAAAACATTTTTCAACATTTTAGATTTGAAACGTTAAATAGAAGCAATAAATAAAAACGAAAAAAAAATTTTGTCGTTTTATGCTGTTTTTTCGCGTTAAAACGCGATTTAAAACTCAAAACGTGCTGTTTTTTTAAAATAAGCATTTTCGCATTTTAGATGGAAAACGTTAAATAGACGCAATAAAATAAAAACGAATAATAAAAATTTTGTCGTTTTATGCTGTTTTACGCGTTAAACGCGAATAAACTCAAAACGTGCTGTTTTTTAAAAAAAGCATTTTAAAACATTTTAGATCGTTGAAATCTTCATAAACCAATATTAATAAAAACGAATAATAAAAAAAAACTCGTTTTTTTGCTGTTTCGCGTTAAAACGCAGATTAAAACTCAAAACGTGCTGTTTTGCTAAAATAAGCATTTTCAAGCATTTTAATCGTTAAATGTTTAAAGCAATATTAATAAAAACGAATAATAAAAAATCGTCGTTTTTTTGTGTTTTACGCGTTAAAACGCGATTAAAACCCAAAAAGTGCTGTTTTTTTAAAAAAAGCATTTTGCAAAATCTTGAAATCGTTCAAATGACGCCAAAAAAAAAAATAATAAAATTTTCGTTTTTTTTGTTTTACGCGTTAAAACGCGATTAAAACTCAAAACGTGCTGTTTTGCTAAAATAACATTTTAAAACATTTTAGATCGTTGAAATCGTTCTGAAAATTAATAAAAAAAGAATAATAAAATTCGTCGTTTTTATGCTGTTTTTTCGCTTAAAACGCAGATTAAACTCAAAACGTGCTGTTTTGTAAAATAAGCATTTTCAAGCATTTTAGATCGTTGAAATCGTTAAATAAAACCCCAATTTAAAAAAAACGAATAATAAAATTTTGTCTTTTTATGCTGTTTACGCGTTAAACGCGTTAAAACGTGGTTTTGCTAAAAAACCAAAAATTTTAGACGTTAAAAACGTTCAAATAGGCAATAAATAAAAAAACGAATAATAAAAAAATTTGCGTTTTTTTTGCTGTTTTGCGTTAAAAAAGCAGAATAAAGAAAAAGTCTGTTTTTCTAAAAACATTTTCAAAAATTTTTGATCGTTGTCGTTAAATAGAAAAAATATTAAAAAAAGAATAATAAAAAAATTGTCTTTTATCTTTTTTTTTGCCCTTAAAAAAAAGGGCCAAAAATTGTTTTGCTTTTTAAAAAGCATTTTGCATTTTGAACGTTGAAATGTTCCCAAAGGGGAAAATTAAAAAACGAATAATAAAAAAAAAGTGTTTTTATGCTGTTTACGCGTTAAACGCAAAAATTTGCCTTAAAAAAAACTTTTCAAAAACATTTTTTGGGGGTTTGAAATCGTTCAAAAAGCTAAAAAAACGAAAAATAAAAAATGGTTTTTTTATGCTGTTTTTTTAAAAACGCAATTTAAAAAAACACGTTTTTGCTTACCCATTTTAGTCGTTTAAATCGTTCAAAAAAAGCAAAATAATAAAAAAAAAGAAAAAAAAATAAAGGTTTTTATGTGTTTTCCCCGCAATTAAACTCAAAAGTGCTTTTTTTTGCTTTTAAGCATTTTTTTAGTGTTGGAAATTTAAAAAAAGAACAATAATTAAAAAAATAATAAAAAATTTGTCGTTTTTATGCTGTTTTAAAACGCAGATTAAACCAAAACTGTTTTTGCAAAATAAGCATTTTTTAAATTTTAGATCGTTGAAATCGTTAAATAGAGCAATAAAAAAAAAATAAAAAAAGGTTTTTTTCTGTTTTTGCGTTAAAAACGCGATTAAAACTCCGGGTGTTTTGCTAAAAAAAACTTTTTAGATTTTAGATTTTAAAAAGTTCAAATAGACGCAATATTAATAAAAAAATTAAAAAATTTTTTTTTTTGTTTTTAGCTTAAAAAGCTTTAAACTCAAAATGGTTTTTTAAAAAATTTTAAAATTTTAAACAAAAAAAATAAAAAAATTAAAAATTTTGTTTTTTTTTTGGTTTTTCGGTTAAACGCGAAAAAAAAGGGTTTTTTTTAAAAAAACGTTTTTTCTTTTTTTTTAAAAA
>NW_027047227.1:0-16349 GCF_025399875.1 Dalotia coriaria
GACGAATTTTTATTATTGCTTTTTATTAAAGTTCTTTGAACGATTTCCAGATCTAAATGCTTGAAAATGCTTATTTTAGCAAAACTGCACACTTTATTTATTCTGCGTTTTAAGCGTAAACACATAAAACGTCGAAATTTTATTATTCGTTTTTTATAATATTGCACTATTTGAACGATTTCAACGTTAAAATGCTTGAAAACGCATTTAGAAAACAGCACGTTTTGCTTTATCGCGTTTTAACGCGTAAAACAGTCATAAAACGACGAATTTTTTATTATGTTTTTCTTAACATTAGCCTATTTAACGTTTCACACTAAAAGCTTGAAAGTTTTTAGCAACAGCTTTTGAGCTTTATTCTCGTTTTAACGTAAAACAGCATAAAATGCGAAATTTATTCGTTTAATAAATGCTTCTATTTAACGATTCAACGATTAAAAGCTTGACAATGTTTTTAGCAAAACACACGTTTTAGCTTTTAATCTGGTTTTAACTAATCATAAACGACAATTTGACATTTTATTTTAAATATCGTATTTGAATGTTTAACGACAAAACGAAAAGCATTTTAATTACGTTTTTTTAATAGCTTTTAACGTTTAAACGTTTCAACGAAATTTATATCTTTTATTAATGCCTATTTGAACGTTTAACTAGCTAAAATTTGAAGCTTTTAATAAAAACAGATAAAACGCGATTAATTTATTATCGTTTTTATTAATATGCGTTTATTTAACGATTTAACGACTAAAATGCTTGAAAATGCTTATTTTAGCAAAACAGTTTTAATGCTTATTTTGAAAACAGCACGTAAAAACTGATAACGAATTTTTTAGTATTATACGATTATTTTATTTCATTTTTAAATTTACGTTATTTAAGAATTGAAATGCTTAATTTTAGAAAAGCTATTTTTAGAAAACGCTTTTACTTATACGCTTTTAATAAAACAAATTTTTAATACGATTTTTATTATTTCTTTTAAATTCCTATTTGAACGATTCGCGATTAAATGCGTTAAAATGCTTATTTTAGCAAAACAACGTTTTGAGCTTTAATCTGCGTTTTAAGGGTAAAACAAAAACGACAATTTTTTTTATTCTTTTTTTTAAAATTTTCTTTTATTTGAACATTTCAACGATCTAAAATTTAAAAACTTTTTTAGCAAAACAGCACGTTTTGAGCTTTTTCCTTTTCCCAAAAAAAAAAAGCAATTTTTTTTTTTTTTTATTAATATTGCGTCTTTTGAACATTTCAAAATCCAAAATGCTTGAAAATCTTATTTTGAAAACACCGTTTTGAGCTTTTTTTTTTTTTAACCCTAAAAAAATTAAAAAGACGAAATTTTATTATTGTTTTTTTTTAAATTCCTTTTAAAATTTAAAATCTAAAAAAGGGAAAACTTTTTTTAAAAAAACCTTTAGCTTTAACGCTTTTAACGTAAAAAATTAAAAAAACGTTTTTTTTTTTGGTTTTTTTAAATTCCTTATTTTAAAAGTTTTTAACAAAAATGGGAAAATGCTTTTTAGCAAAAAAAACATTTTACTTTAAAGTTTAATAAAAAGGGAAAAAAAAATTTATTTTTTTTTTAAAAAAGTTTTTTTTTCCCCTTTAAAGTTAAAAGCCTAAAAGCATTTTAAAAAAAAAAAATTTTTTAAAACTTTAAATTTCGTTTTAAGGAAAAAAAAAAAAGGAAATTTTTTATTTTTTTTTTTAAAACTTTTATTTAAATTTAAAAAAAAAAAAGATTTAAAAAAAATTTTTGGGTTTTAACGGTTTTAACGCTAAAAAAAAAAAGCCCTTTTTTTAAAAAGTTTTTATTAAATTCTTCTTTTAACGTTTAAACTAAAAAGCTTAAAAATTTTTTTAAAAACAACCTTTTATTTAATCTCGTTTTTAAAACTAAAACAAAAAACGCCCCAAAAATTTTTTTATTTAAAGCTTTGGAAATTTAAAATTAAAAATTAAAATTTCCATTTTGAAAAAAGGGGTTTTTTTTTAAAAAAAGCGTTTTTTTTATTTTCGTTTTTAAAAGCTTTTTTTTTAAAAGATTTAAATTTTTAAAATGCTTATTTAAAAAAAACAACGTTTTATTTAAAGTTTTTGCAAAAACCATAAAAAGCGTTTTTTTACGTTTTTTAAAAACCATTTTTTTCGGTTAAAAAGGGAAAAAAGCTTTTAGCAAAAACCCTTTGGGGGTTTTTTTTACCAAAACAACAAAATTTGGTTTTTATTTTCGTTTTTATTAATACCATTTTTAAAGACAAATTAAAATCTTAAAATTTATTTTACAAAACACTTTAGCTTTTAATTTTTTAAGCAAAACACAAAAAAAATTTTTTTTTTTTTTTGTTTTTATTTATTGCTTTTTTTGAACGATTTCAACGATCTAAAATGCTTGAAAATGCTTATTTTGCAAAACAGCGCGTTTTTACTTTAATCTGCGTTTGAACGCGAAAACACATAAAACGACGAAATTTTTATTATTCGTTTTTTTTTAATGCTAGAACGATTTCAACGATCTAAAAAAATTGACAATGTTTATTTTAGCAAAACAGCAGTTTTGAGTTTAATCTGCGTTTTTAAAGCGTAAAAAACATAAAAAAGACGAATTTTTTATTATTCGTTTTTTTTTAATATTGCGTCTATTTGAACATTTCAACGATCTAAAATGCTTGAAAAACATTTAGCAAAAAAGCCCTTTTTAGCTTTTAACCGGTTTTCGCGTAAAAAAACCCAAAAAAGGCAAATTTTATTATTCGTTTTTTTTTTAATATTGCGTCTATTTGAACATTTCAACGATCTAAAATGCTTGAAAATGCTTATGTTAGCAAAAAACACGTTTTGAGCTTTAATCTGCGTTTTAACGCGTAAAAAACAAAAACAACGAATTTTTTTTTATTCGTTTTTTTTAATATTTTCATTTGAACGATTTCCCAAAGACCTAAATTGCTTGAAAAGATTTTAGCAAAACAGCCGTTTTTAGTTTAATCTCTTTAACGCGTAAAAAACATAAAACGACGAAATTTTTATTATTCGTTTTTTTTTAATATTGCGTCTATTTGAACGATTTCAACGATCTAAAAAAGCGAAAAACTTATTTAGCAAAAAGCCGTTTTGAGCTTTAATCTGCGTTTAACGCGTAAAACATCATAAAAAAGACGAATTTTTTTTACTTTTTTTTAAAATTGCTTCTATTTAAACGTTTTCAACGATCAAAATGCGAAAATGCTTATTTTAGGAAAAAAAAGCCGTTTTGAGCATTTGGTTTTAACGCGTAAAACACATAAAACACGGAAACTTTATTATTCGTTTTTTTTAATATTTTCTTTTAACTTTTTCCATCTAAAATGCTTGAAAAAAAGTTATTTTGAAAACGCCGTTTGAGTTTTTCTGCGTTTTTAACGCGTAAAAAATCATAAAAACGACGAATTTTTATTATTGTTTTTTTTTAATATTGCTTCTATTTGAACATTTCAACGACCTAAATTGCTTGAAAATGCTTATTTTTCAAAACAGCACGTTTTTTGGTTTTAACTGCGTTTTAACGCGTAAAACAGCTAAAAAAGGGGTTTTTTTTTCGTTTTTATTAATATTGCGTCTATTTGAACGATTTCAAGTCTAAAATGCGAAAATGCTTATTTTGCAAAAAAACCCCTTTTGAGCTTTATTCTGCGTTTTTAACCCTAAAACAGCATAAAAGGAAATTTTTTTTATTCGTTTTTTTTTTTGCGTCTTTTGAACGTTTCAACGATCTTGCTTGAAAATGCTTATTTTGCAAACAGCACGTTTTTGGGTTTTAAACTGCGTTTTAAAGCGTAAAAAAGCTAAAAACGACGTTTTTTTTTGTTTTAATTAATATTGCTTTTTTGAACGTTTCGAATCTAAAATGCGAAAATCATTTTGGGGAAAAAAACCCCGTTTTTTTAATCTGCGTTTTTAAAGCGTAAAAAACATAAAAAAAATTTTTATTATTCGTTTTATTATTGCTTTATTTAAACGATTTCAACGATCTAAAATTTAAAAAAGCTTATTTTACAAAAAAGCACGTTTTTAGCTTTAATCTGCGTTTGAACGAAAACGTAAAACGACGTTTTTATTTTTCGTTTTTTTTAAATTTGCCATTTTAACGATTTCAACGATCTAAAATGCTTGAAATGTTTATTTTGAAAACAGCACGTTTGAGCTTAAATCTGCGGTTTTCGCGTAAAACAGCATAAAACACGAATTTTTTTTTCGTTTTTATTAATTTTCTTTTTAAAGTTTCAGTCTGCTTGAAAAAGCTTTTTTTAAACAAAACAGCACGTTTTGGAATCCCTTTAACGCGTAAAAACCATAAAACGGAAAATTTTTTTTATTCGTTTTTTTTAATATTCTTCTATTTGAACGATTTCAACGATCTAAAATTTGAAAAAAGCTTTTTTTGCAAAACAGCCGTTTTGAGCTTTTCTCTTTTAACCCTAAAACAGCATAAAACGAAATTTTTTTTTATTCTTTTTATTAATATTGCGTTATTTAACGATTTCAACGATCAAAATGCTTGAAAAAGTTTTTTTAGGAAAAAAGCACGTTTTATTTATTCTCGTTTTGCGGCACATAAAACGACGAAATCTTTATTATTCGTTTTATTTATGGTCTGTTTGAACAATTTCAACGATCTAAAATGCTTTTTGGGTTTTTTAGCAAAACAGCACGTTTTGAGCAAATTTCGTTTTCGTAAAACATCATAAAACGACGAATTTTTTTATTCGTTTTTTTTATTCTTCTATTTAAACGTTTCAACGATTCAAAATGCTTTAAAATGCCGGGGAAAACAGCACGTTTTGAGCTTTTAAACTGCGTTTAACGCGTAAAACAGCATAAAACGACGATTTTTTTTATTATTCGTTTTTATTAATATTGCTTTTATTTGAACGATTTCAACGATCTAAAATGCTTGAAAATGCTTATTTTAGCAAAACGCGCGTTTTGAGCTTTAATCTGCGTTTTAACGCGTAAAACAGCATAAAAACGACGAAATTTTATTATTCGTTTTTTATTAATATTGCGTCTATTTGAACGATTTCAGCGATCACAAATGCTTGAAAATGTTTATTTTAGCAAAACAGCACGTTTTGAGCTTTAATCTGCGTTTTAACGCGTAAACAGCATTAAAACGAAGAATTTTTATTATTCGTTTTTATATTTGCTTCTATTTGAATGATTTCAACGATCTAAAATGCTTGAAAATGCTTATTTTAGCAAAACAGCACGTTTTGAGGGTTTATTCTGCGTTTTAACGCGTAAAACAGCATAAAAACGACGAAATCTTTATTATTCGTTTTTATTAATATTGCGTCTATTTGAACAATTTCAACGATCTAAAATGCTTGAAAATGCTTATTTTAGCAAAACAGCACGTTTTGAGCTTTAATCTGCGTTTTAACGCGTAAAACATCATAAAAATGACGAATTTTTATTATTCGTTTTTTTTAATATGCTTCTATTTAAACGATTTCAACGATCTAAAATGCTTGAAAATGCTTATTTTAGCAAAACAGCACGTTTTGAGCTTTAATCTGCGTTTTAACGCGTAAACAACATAAAAACGACGATTTTTTTTTATTCGTTTTTATTAATATTGCTTTTATTTGAACGATTTCAACGATCTAAAAAAGCTTGAAAATGCTTATTTTAGCAAAACCTTTTGATTTAACCGGTTTTTAAAGGAAAAAAGCAAAAAAAGACGATTTTTTTTTTTTCGTTTTTATTAATATTGCTTTTTTTGAAAATTTAAATCTTTTAAAAATTTAAAAAACGCTTTTTTTAAAAAGGTTTTAAGCGTAAAAACTAAAAGGGGAAAATTTTTTTTTTTTTTTTTAAAAGCGTTTTTGAACTTTAACGTTAAAAACTTAAAAAATTTTAAAAAAAGCATTTTATTTAAAATTTTTTAAAAAATAAAAAAAGAAAATTTTCTTTTTTTTTTAACTTTATTTTCGTTTTAACGTTTTAAAACAAAAAAAAATTTTAAAAAACCCCTTTTATTTTTTTTTTTTTTTAACGGTAAAAAAAAAAAGGAAATTTTTTTATTGAAAATTGGAATTTAAATTCGAAATAAAACTTAAAAGCATTTTAAAAATCGTTTTATTTTTCTCTTTTTAAAATAAAAAACAAAACGCGAATTTTTTCGGGTTTTTTAAAATTTTTTTATTTAACGTTTAACACTAAAAGCGAAAATTTATTTTCAAAAAATTTTGGCTTTAACGGTTTTAACCAAAAGCTAAAAAAAAATTTTTAAAACTTTTTTTAACGATTTTAACCAAAAAAAAAGCATTTTAAAAACCCTTTTTTTTTAATTTTTTTAACGTAAAAAAACTAAAACGAAAATTTTTTTTACGTTTTTTTATTTTTTGCTTTTTCGAACACTAAAACCGAAAATTTTTATTTTTAAAAGCCCCTTTTAAAAACGGTTTTAACGCTAAAAAACCTAAAAAAAATTTTTTTTCCCCTTTTTTTAAATTTTTTTTAACGTTTAACGTTAAAAAAACGAAAATTTATTTTTTAAAAAAAGCCTTTTGACTTTTAACATTTTAAGCTAAAAAGCATAAAACGACGTTTTTTTTTTTTTCGAAAGTGTTTTAACGCGTAAAACAGCATAAAATCGACTGAAATTTTTATTATTCGTTTTATTAATATTGCGTCTTTTAAACGATTTCAACGCAAAAGCAGTTGAAAATGCTTAGTTTTAGCAAAACAGCACGTTTGAGCTTTTAATCTGCGTTTTAACGCGTAAAACACTTCATTAAAAGACGACGATTTTAATTATTATCGTTTTTTATTAATATTAGCTTCTATTTGTACGATTTCAATGATCTAAATGCTTGAAAAGCTTATTTTAGCAAAAGCACGTTTTGAGCTTAAATTGCGTTTTAACCGTAAACAATAAAACGACAAATTTTTATTATTCGTTTTATTATTATTCGCTTCTATTTGTAATGATTTACAACGATCTTAAATGCTTGAAAATGCTTATTTTAAAAACAGCACGTTTTGAGCTGTAATCTGCGTTTTAACGCGTAAAACAGCATAAAACGCAAATTTATTATTCGTTTATTATATAATGCGTCTATTTGATCGATTTCAGCGATCTAAAATGCTTGAAAATGCTTATTTTAGCAAAACAAACGTTTGAGCTTTTGAAAGCGTTTTAACGCTAAAACAGCTAAAACGACTGAAATTTTTATTATTCGTTTTTATTAATATTGCGTCTATTTGAACGTTTTCAACGATCTAAAATTGAAAATGCTTATTTTAGCAAAATAGCACGTTTTGAGCTTTAAATCTGCGTTTTAACGCGTAAACACGCTAAAACGACGAATTTTTTTTTATTCGGATTTTATTAATATTGCTTCTATTTAAGCGAGTTTCAACGATCTACAATGCTTGAAAATGCTTATTTTAGCAAAACGCACGTTTTGAGCTTTAATCTGCGTTTTAACGCGTAAAAAAGCATAAAACGACAATTTTTTATTATTCGTTTTTATTAATATTGCGTTTATTTGAACGATTTCAACGATCTAAAATGCTTGAAAATGCTTATTTTAGCAAAACAGACGTTTTGAGCTTTAATCTGCAGTTTATAAGGCGTAAATACAGTCCTTAAAACGAAATTTTTTATTTTCTTTTTTTTTTATTAATATTGCGTCTATTTGAACGATTTCACAATCTAAATTTTGAAAATGCTTATTTTAGCAAAACACTTTGAGTTTATTTGCGCTTTAACGCGTAACAGCTAAAACGACGTAAACTTTATTATTTTTTATTATTATTTCTTTATTTGAACTATTTCAACAATTAAAATGCTTGAAAATGGCATTTTAGAAAACAGCACGTTTTGAGCTTTAATCTGCGTTTTAACGCGTAAAACATCATAAAACAGACGAATTTTTTATTATTCGTTTTTATTAATTTGCTTTATTTAAACGATTTCACTAAAATGCTTGAAAATGCTTTTTTAGCAAAACAGCACGTTTTGAGCTTTAATCTGCGTTTTAACGCGTAAAACAGCATAAAACGACGATTTTTATTATTCGTTTTTATTAATTTGCGTTTATTTGAACGATTTCAACGATCTAAAATGCTTGAAAATGCTTATTTTAGCAAAACAGCCGTTTTGAGCTTTAATCTGCGTTTTAAGGCGTAAAACACTAAAACGACGAATTTTTATTATTCGTTTTTTATTAATATTGCTTCTATTTGAACGATTTCAACGATCTAAAATGCTTGAAAATGCTTATTTTAGCAAAACAGCACGTTTTGAGCTTTTAATCTGCGTTTTAACGCGTAAAACACATAAAACGACAATTTTATTATTCGTTTTTTATTAATATTGCTCTATTTGAACGATTTTCAACGATCTAAAATTCTTGAAAATGCTTATTTTAGCAAAACAGCACGTTTTGAGCTTTATTCTGCGTTTTAACGCGTAAAACAGCATAAAACGACGTAAACTTTTATTATTCGTTTTTATTAATATTGCGTCTATTTGAATATTTCAACATCTAAAATGCTTGAAAATGCTTATTTTAGCAAAACAGCACGTTTTGAGCTTTAATCTGCGTTTTAACGCGTAAAACATCATAAAAATGACGAATTTTTTATTATTCGTTTTTATTAATTGCTTCTATTTAAACGATTTCAACGATCTAAAATGCTTGAAAATGCTTATTTTAGCAAAACAGCACGTTTTGAGCTTTTAATCTGCGTTTTAACGCGTAAAACAGCATAAAAACGACGATTTTTTTATTATTCGTTTTTATTAATATTGCTTTTATTTGAACGATTTCAACGATCTAAAATGCTTGAAAATGCTTATTTTAGCAAATCAGCGCGTTTTGAGCTTTAATCTGCGTTTAACGCGTAAAACAGCATAAAACGACGATTTTTATTATTCGTTTTTTTTTAATATTGCGTCTATTTGAACGATTTCAACGATCTAAAATGCTTGAAAATGCTTATTTTAGCAAAACAGCACGTTTTGAGCTTTTATCAGCGTTTTAACGCGTAAAACAGCATAAAAACGACGAAATTTTTATTATTCGTTTTTATTAATATTGCGTCTATTTGAACGATTTCAACGATCTAAAATGCTTGAAAATGCTTATTTTAGCAAAATAGCACGTTTTGAGCTTTAATCTGCGTTTAAAGCGTAAAACAGCATAAAACGACGATTTTTATTATTCGTTTTTTATTAATATTGCTTCTATTTGAACGATTTCAACGATCTAAAATGCTTGAAAATGCTTATTTTAGCAAAACAGCACGTTTTGAGCTTTTTAAACTGCGTTTTAACGCGTAAACGGGATAAAACGAAATTTTTATTATTCGTTTTTATTAATATTGATTCTATTTGAACGATTTAACATCTAAAATGCTTGAAATGCTTATTTTAGCAAAACAGCACGTTTGAGCTTTAATCTGCGTTTAACGCGTAAAACAGCATAAAACGACGAATTTTTATTATTCGTTTTTATTTTTTATTGCGTCTTTTGAACGATTTCAACGATCTAAAATGCTTGAAAATGCTTATTTTAGCAAAACAGCACGTTTGAACTTTATCTGCGTTTTAACGCGTAAACAGCATAAAAACGACAATTTTTTATTATTCGTTTTTATTAATATTGATTCTATTTGAACGATTTTAACATCTAAAATGCTTGAAAATGCTTATTTTAGCAAAACAGCACGTTTGAGCTTTAATCTGCGTTTTAACGCGTAAAACAGCATAAAACGACGAATTTTTATTATTCGTTTTATTATATTGCTCTATTTGAACGATTTCAACGATCTAAAATGCTTGAAAATGCTTATTTTAGCAAAACAGCACGTTTTGAGCTTTAATCTGCGTTTTAACGCGTAAAACAGCATAAAACGACGAATTTTTTATTATTCGTTTTTATTAATATTGCTTCTATTTGAACGATTTCAACGATCTAAAATGCTTGAAAATGCTTATTTTGCAAAACAGCACGTTTTGAGCTTTAATCTGCGTTTTAACGCGTAAAACAGCAAAAACACGAATTTTTATTATTGTTTTATTAATATTCGCTATTTGAACGATTTCAACGATCTAAAATGCTTGAAAATGCTTATTTTGCAAAACAGCGTTTTAGCTTTAATCTGCGTTTAACGCGTAAAACAGCATAAAACGAATTTTTTTTATTCGTTTTTTTAACATATTGCTACTATTTGAAATTTCAGCGTTAAAATGCTTGAAAATACTTTTGCAGTACAGCACGTTTTAGCTTTAAATGCAGTAATTTGAATAAACATTATAAACGATTTTTATTATTCGTTTTTTAAATTGCTAATTTGAAGTTTTTAGCAAACACATTTTGATAATGCTTTTTTCGCAAAGCACGTGAATTTATTTGTTTTAATAAACTAAAACGTTTATTACGTTTTATTAATTTGCATCTATTTGAACATCACGATCTAAAATGCTTGAAAATGCTTATTTTAGAAAAAGACGTTTTGAGCTTTTTCTTTAACGCGTATAACATAAAACGACAATTTTTTATTATTCGTTTTTATTAATATTGCTCTATTTGAACGTTTCAACGATCTAAAATGCTGAAAATGCTTATTTTAGCAAAACAGCACGTTTTGAGCTTTTATCTGCGTTTTAACGCGTAAAACAGCATAAAACGACGAAATTTTTATTATTCGTTTTTATTAATATTGCGTCTATTTGAACGATTTCAACGATCTAAAATGCTTGAAAATGCTTATTTTAGCAAAACAGACGTTTTGAGCTTTAATCTGCGTTTTAACGCGTAAAACAGCATAAAAACACGATTTTTATTATTCGTTTTATTAATATTGCTTCTATTTGACGATTTCAACGATCTAAAATGCTTGAAAATGCTTATTTTAGCAAAACAGCACGTTTTGAGCTTTAATCTGCGTTTTAACGCGTAAAACAGCATAAAACGACGAATTTTTATTATTCGTTTTTATTAATATTGCTTCTATTTGAACGATTTCAACGATCTAAAATGCTTGAAAATGCTTATTTTAGCAAAACAGCACGTTTTGAGCTTTAATCTGCGTTTTAACGCGTAAAACAGCATAAAACGACGAATTTTTATTATTCGTTTTTATTAATATTGCTCTATTTGAACGATTTCAACGATCTAAAATGCTTGAAAATGCTTATTTTAGCAAAACAGCACGTTTTGAGCTTTAATCTGCGTTTTAACGCGTAAAACAGCATAAAACGACGAATTTTTATTATTCGTTTTTTATTAATATTGCTCTATTTGAATCGATTTCAACGATCTAAAATGCTTGAAAATGCTTATTTTAGCAAAACAGCACGTTTTGAGCTTTAATCTGCGTTTTAACGCGTAAAACAGCATAAAACGACGAATTTTTATTATTCGTTTTTATTAATATTGCGTCTATTTGAACGATTTCAACGATCTAAAATGCTTGAAAATGCTTATTTTAGCAAAACAGCACGTTTTGAGCTTTATCTGCGTTTTAACGCGTAAAACAGCATAAAACGACGAAATTTTTATTATTCGTTTTTATTAATATTGCTTCTATTTGAACGATTTCAACGATCTAAAATGCTTGAAAATGCTTATTTTAGCAAAACAGCACGTTTTGAGCTTTAATCTGCGTTTTAACGCGTAAAACAGCATAAAACGACGAATTTTTATTATTCGTTTTTATTAATATTGCTTCTATTTGAACGATTTCAACGATCTAAAATGCTTGAAAATGCTTATTTTAGCAAAACAGCACGTTTTGAGCTTTAATCTGCGTTTTAACGCGTAAAACAGCATAAAACGACGAATTTTTATTATTCGTTTTTATTAATATTGCTCTATTTGAACGATTTCAACGATCTAAAATGCTTGAAAATGCTTATTTTAGCAAAACAGCACGTTTTGAGCTTTAATCTGCGTTTTAACGCGTAAAACAGCATAAAACGACGAAATTTTTATTATTCGTTTTTATTAATATTGCTCTATTTGAACGATTTCAACGATCTAAAATGCTTGAAAATGCTTATTTTAGCAAAACAGCGTTTTAGCTTTAATCTGCGTTTTAACGCGTAAAACATCATAAAATGACAACGAATTTTTATTATTCGTTTTTTATTAATATTGCTTCTATTTAAACGATTTCAACGATCTAAAATGCTTGAAAATGCTTATTTTAGCAAAACAGCACGTTTTGAGCTTTTAATCTGCGTTTTAACGCGTAAAACAGCATAAAACGCGATTTTTTATTATTCGTTTTTATTAATATTGCTTTATTTGAACGATTTCAACGATCTAAAATGCTTGAAAATGCTTATTTTAGCAAATCAGCGCGTTTTGAAGCTTTAATCTGCGTTTTAACGCGTAAAACACATAAAACGAGAAATTTTTATTATTCGTTTTTTATTAATATTGCGTCTATTTGAACGATTTCAACGATCTAAAATGCTTGAAAATGTTTATTTTTTAGCAAAACAGCACGTTTTGAGCTTTAATCGCGTTTTAACGCGTAAAACAGCATAAAACGACGAATTTTTTTATATTCGTTTTTATTAATATTACTTCTATTTGAACGTTTTCAACGATCTAAAATGCTTGAAAATGCTTATTTTAGAAAACAGCACGTTTTGAGCTTTATTCTGTTTTTAACGCGTAAAACAGCATAAAACGACGAAATTTTATTATTCGTTTTTATTAATATTGCGTCTATTTGAACTATTTCAACGATCTAAAATGCTTGAAAATGCTTATTTTAGCAAAACAGCACGTTTTGAGCTTTAATCTGCGTTTTAACGCGTAAAACAGCATAAAACGACGAAATTTTTATTATTCGTTTTTATTATTATTGCTTCTATTTGAATGATTTCAACGATCTAAAATGCTTGAAAATGCTTATTTTAGCAAAACAGCACGTTTTGAGCTGTAATCTGCGTTTTAACGCGTAAAACAGCATAAAACGACGATTTTTTATTATTCGTTTTTATTAATATTGCGTCTATTTGAACGATTTCAACGATCTAAAATGCTTGAAAATGCTTATTTTAGCAAAACAGCACGTTTTGAGCTTTTATCAGCGTTTTAACGCGTAAAACAGCATAAAACGACGAAATTTTTATTATTCGTTTTTATTAATATTGGGTCTATTTGAACGATTTCAACGATCTAAAATGCTTGAAAATGCTTATTTTAGCAAAATAGCACGTTTTGAGCTTTAATCTGCGTTTTAACGCGTAAAACAGCATAAAACGACGATTTTTTATTATTCGTTTTTATTAATATTGCTTCTATTTGAACGATTTCAACGATCTAAAATGCTTGAAAATGCTTATTTTAGCAAAACAGCACGTTTTGAGCTTTTAATCGCGTTTTAACGCGTAAACAGCATAAAACCGAGATTTTTATTATTCGTTTTTATTAATATTGCTCTATTTGAACGATTTCAACGATCTAAAATGCTTGAAAATGCTTATTTTAGCAAAACACACGTTTTGAGCTTTAATCTGCGTTTTAACGCGTAAAACAGCATAAAACACGAATTTTTTATTATTCGTTTTTATTAATATTGCTCTATTTGAACGATTTCAACGATCTAAAATGCTTGAAAATGCTTATTTAGCAAAACAGCACGTTTTGAGCTTTAATCTGCGTTTTAACGCGTAAAACAGCATAAAACGACGAATTTTTATTATTCGTTTTTATTAATATTGCTTCTATTTGAACGATTTCAACGATCTAAAATGCTTGAAAATGCTTATTTTAGCAAAACAGCACGTTTTGAGCTTTAATCTGCGTTTTAACGCGTAAAACAGCATAAAAACGACGAAATTTTTATTATTCGTTTTTTATTAATATTGCGTCTATTTGAACGATTTCAACGATCTAAAATGCTTGAAAATGCTCATTTTAGCAAAACAGCACGTTTTGAGCTTTATTCTGCGTTTTAACGCGTAAAACAGGATAAAAACGACGAAATTTTTATTATTCGTTTTTATTTTATTGCGTCTATTTGAACGATTTCAACGATCTAAAATGCTTGAAAATGCTTATTTTAGCAAAACAGCACGTTTTGAGCTTTAATCTGCGTTTTAACGCGTAAAACAGCATAAAAACGACGAATTTTTTATTATTCGTTTCTTATTATTATTGCTTCTATTTGAACGATTTCAACGATCTAAAATGCTTGAAAATGCTTATTTTAGCAGAACAGCACGTTTTGAGCTTTTAATCTGCGTTTTAACGCGTAAAACAGCATAAAACGACGAATTTTTATTATTCGTTTTTATTAATATTGCTTCTATTTGAACGATTTCAACGATCTAAAATGCTTGAAAATGCTTATTTTAGCAAAACAGCACGTTTTGAGCTTTAATCTGCGTTTTAACCCGTAAAACAGCATAAAAACGACGAATTTTTTATTATTCGTTTTTATTAATATTGCGTCTATTTGAACGATTTCAACGATCTAAAATGCTTGAAAATGCTTATTTTAGCAAAACAGCACGTTTTGAGCTTTAATCTGCGTTTTAACCGTAAAACAAGCATAAAAACGATGAATTTTTATTATTCGTTTTTATTAATATTGCTCTATTTGAACGATTTCAACGATCTAAAATGCTTGAAAATGCTTATTTTAGCAAAACAGCACGTTTTGAGCTTTAATCTGCGTTTTAACGCGTAAAACAGCATAAAAACGACGAAATTTTATTATTCGTTTTTATTAATATTGCGTCTATTTGAACGATTTCAACGATCTAAAATGCTTGAAAATGCTTATTTTAGCAAAACAGCACGTTTTGAGCTTTAATCTGCGTTTTAACGCGTAAAACAGCATAAAATGACGAAATTTTTATTATTCGTTTTTATTCATATTGCTTCTATTTAACGATTTCAACGATCTAAAATGCTTGAAAATGCTCATTTTAGCAAAACAGCACGTTTTGAGCTTTAATCTGCGTTTTAACGCGTAAAACAGCATAAAACGACGAAATTTTTATTATTCGTTTTTATTAATATTGCTTCTATTTGAACGATTTCAACGATCTAAAATGCTTGAAAATGCTTATTTTAGCAAAACAGCACGTTTTGAGCTTTAATCTGCGTTTTAACGCGTAAAACAGCATAAAACGATGAAATTTTTATTATTCGTTTTTTATTATATTGCGTCTATTTGAACGATTTCAACGATCTAAAATGCTTGAAAATGCTTATTTTAGCAAAACAGCACGTTTTGAGCTTTAATCTGCGTTTAACGCGTAAAACAGCATAAAATGACGAAATTTTTATTATTCGTTTTTATATATTGCGTCTATTTGAACGATTTCAACGATCTAAAATGCTTGAAAATGCTTATTTTAGCAAAACAGCACGTTTGAGCTTTAATCTGCGTTTTAACGCGTAAAACAGCATAAAATGACGAAATGTTTATTATTCGTTTTATTAATATTGCTTCTATTTAAACGATTTCAACGATCTAAAATGCTTGAAAATGCTTATTTTAGCAAAACAGCACGTTTTGAGCTTTAATCTGCGTTTTAACGCGTAAAACAGCATAAAACCACGAAATTTTTATTATTCGTTTTTTATTAATATTGCGTCTATTTAACGATTTCAACGATCTAAAATGCTTGAAAATGCTTATTTTAGCAAAACAGCACGTTTTGAGCTTTAATCTGCGTTTTAACGCGTAAAACAGCATAAAAACGACGATTTTTATTATTCGTTTTTATTAATATTGCTTCTATTTAAACGATTTCAACGATCTAAAATGCTTGAAAATGCTTATTTTAGCAAAACAGCACGTTTGAGCTTTAATCTGCGTTTTAACGCGTAAAACAGCATAAAACGACGATTTTTTATTATTCGTTTTTATTAATATTGCTTCTATTTGAACGATTTCAACGATCTATAATGCTTAAAATGCTTATTTTAGCAAAACAGCACGTTTTGAGCTTTAATCTGCGTTTTAACGCGTAAAACAGCATAAAATGACGAATTTTATTATTCGTTTTTATTAATATTGCTTTTATTTAAACGATTTCAACGATCTAAAATGCTTAAAATGCTTATTTTAGCAAAACAGCACGTTTTGAGCTTTAATCTGCGATTTAACGCGTAAAACAGCATAAAAACGACGAAATTTTATTATTCGTTTTTATTAATATTGCTTCTATTTGAACGATTTCAACGATCTAAAATGCTTGACAATGTTTATTTTAGCAAAACAGCACGTTTTGAGCTTTAATCTGCGTTTTAACGCGTAAAACAGATAAAAAGACAATTTTTATTATTCGTTTTATTAATTGCGTCTATTTGAACTTT
>NW_027047228.1:0-16346 GCF_025399875.1 Dalotia coriaria
ACAAGCCCTTTTTTGAACATTTCCCCAAAGATCTAAAATGTTTAAAATGTTTTTTTAGCAAAACAGGACTTTTGAGTTTTTAAACTGCGTTTAACGCGTCAACATAAAAAGGACAAATTTTTTTTATTCGTTTTTTTTAATATTGCGTCTATTTGAACGATTTCAATGATCTAAAAAAGGGGAAAAATTTTTAATTTTTGCAAAACAGCACGTTTTGAGCTTTAATCTGCGTTTTGCGAAAAAAAGCATAAAAAAAGACAATTTAAATTTTTCGTTTTTTTTTAATATTGCTTTTATTTTAACGGTTTTAAAAATCTAAAATGGTTGAAAATGGGATTTTTGCAAAACAGCACGTTTTTAGTTTTTAAACTGCGTTTTAACGCGTAAAAAAAACATAAAAAAGACGAAAATTTTTTTTATTCCGTTTTTTTTAATTGCCCTCTATTTGAAGATTTCAAGTCTAAAATGCTTGAAAATGATTATTTTGCAAAAAAGTTTTGAGCTTTAACCGCCCCTTTAAAAAGCGTAAAAAAAGCATAAAAACGACGAATTTTTATTATTCGTTTTTTATTAATATTGATTCTATTTGAACGATTTCAACGATCTAAAATGCTTGAAAATGCTTTTTTTAAAGCAAAACAGCACGTTTTTTTGCTTTAATCCGCGTTTTAACGCGTAAAACAACATAAAAAAGACGAAATTTTTTTTTTCGTTTTATTAATATTGCGTCTATTTGAACGATTTCAACGATCTAAAAAAGTTTAAAATGCTTATTTTAGCAAAACAGCACGTTTTGAAAAATCTGCGTTTTTTAAAGCGTAAAACGCATAAAAAAAGACAAATTTAAATTTTTCGTTTTATTTTTTGCGTTTATTTGAACATTTCAACGATCTAAAAAAAGCTTAAAATTCTTATTTTGCAAAACCGGCACTTTTTAGCCAACCTTTTAACGAAAAAAAACATAAAAACGGCAAAATTTTTTTTTTATTCGTTATTTTATTAATTTGCGTTTATTTGAACGGTTTTAACGATTTAAAATGTTTAAAATGGTTATTTTTGCAAAACCCGTTTTTTGGGTTTAATCTGCGTTTTTTAAAAAGGGAAAAAAGCATAAAAAAGACGAATTTTTTTTTTATTCGTTTTTTTTAATTTGCTTCCCTTTTTAACGATTTCCCCGATCTAAAAAAGTTTTAAAATGCTTATTTTTGCAAAACAGCACGTTTTGAGTTTAAAAACTGCGTTTTAACGCGTAAAACGGCATAAAAACGACGAAATTTTTATTATTCGTTTTTTTTTTAATTTGCCCATTTGAACGATTTCAACGATCTTTAAAAAGGGTTGAAAATGATTATTTTAGCAAAAAAAGCACGTTTTTAGTTTTTCTGCGTTTTTAAAAAGGGAAAACAGCATAAAAAAAGGGCAATTTTTTTTATTCGTTTTTTTTTTAATATTGCTTCTATTTGAACGTTTTAACGGGGTCTAAAAAAGCTTGAAAAAGCTTATTTTAGCAAAACAGCACGTTTTTAGTTTTAATCTGCGTTTTAACGCGTAAAACAGCATAAAAAAGACGAAATTTTTTATTGTTTTAAAATTTAAAATTGGGTTTTATTTGAACGAAATTTTCCCAAAGATCTAAAATGGGGAAAAATTTTTATTTTAGCAAAACAGACCCCTTTGGGGTTTTTAAACTGCGTTTTAACCCTAAAAAAGCATAAAAACGACGGGAAATTTTTTTTATTCCCCTTTTTATTAATATTGCTTTGTTTTTAAAGATTTCAACGATCTAAAAGCTTTGAAAATGGCCCCCCCCCCAAAAAATTTTAGCCCCCCCAAAACCAAGGAAAAAGGGCCCGGGTTTTTAGCTTTAATCTGCGTTTAACGTAAAAACAAAAAACGGCGAAATTTTTTTTTATTCGTTTTTTTAATATTGCTTTTTTTTAAAAGATTTAATAATCTAAAATGGTTGAAAATTTTATTTTAAAACAAAAACAGCACGTTTTGAGCTTTAACTGCGTTTTAACGGGCCAGCATTAAAAAAGACAAAATTTTTTTTATTCGTTTTTATTAATATTGCTTTTATTTGAACGATTTAAAATCTAAAATGGTTTAAAATGTTATTTTTAGCAAAACAGCACGTTTTGGTTTTTAAACTGCCTTTTAACCCCCGTAAACAGATAAAACGACGAAATTTTTTTTTATTCGTTTTTTTTTAATATTGGTCTTTTGAACGATTTCAACGATCTAAATGTTTTTAAAATGTTATTTTGAAAAACCGTTTTGGCTTTAATCTGCGAAAAGCGTAAAACGGGATAAAAAAAAAGACGAAAATTTTTTTTATTCGTTTTATTAATATTGGTTTTATTTGAACGATTTCAACGATCTAAAATGCTTGAAAATGTTATTTTTGGGAAAACAGCACGTTTTGGTTTTTTTTTAAACTGCGTTTTAACGGAAAAAAAGGGATAAAACAAAGAAAATTTTTTTTATTTGTTTTTTTTAATATTGCTTTTATTTGAAAAGATTTCAAAAGATCTAAAATGCCGGGAAAAAGTTTAAATTTTTGCAAAACAGCACGTTTTGAGCTTTTTTTCTGCGTTTTTTAAAGCGTAAAACAACATAAAAACAAAATTTTTTTTTTATTTGTTTTTATTAATATTTCTTTTTATTTGAACGATTTCAACGATCTAAAAAAGCTTGAAAATGTTATTTTAGCAAAAAAAAAGACGTTTTGAGCTTTTAAACTGGGGTTTTAACGCGTAAACAAAAAAAAAAAAAAACGACGGGTTTTTTTTTTTTCCCTTTTTTATTAATTAAATTTCTTTTATTTGAACGATTTCAACGGGTCTAAAATGGGGAAAATGTTATTTTTTGCAAAACAGCGTTTTGAGTTTTTTAAACTGGTTTTTTAAAGCGTAAAACAACATAAAAAAGACGAAATTTTTTTTATTCGTTTTTTTTTAATTTTTCGTTTATTTTAACGTTTAACGATCTAAAAAAGTTTAAAAAGTTTTTTTTACAAAAAAAGGACGTTTTGAGCTTTAATCTGCGTTTTAACGCGAAAACAACATAAAAAAAGACGAAATTTTTTTTTTATTCGTTTTTATTTATTGCGTTTATTTGAACGTTTCAACGATTTAAAATGCTTGAAAATGTTATTTTGGGAAAAAAAGGGACGTTTTGGGGGCTTTTTAAACTGCGTTTTAACGCGTAAAAAAGCATAAAAAAGACGAAATTTTTTTTTATTCGTTTTTATTAATTTCGTTTTTAAAAAGTTTAACGATTTAAAAAGCGAAAATGGATTTTGGGAAAAAAAGCACGTTTTGAGCTTTTAATCTGCGTTTTAACGCGTAAAAAAGCAAAAAACGACGAAAATTTTTAAATTTTTCGTTTTTTTAAAAATTTTCTTTTATTTGAACGATTTCAACGATCCAAAAAAGCTTGAAAATGTTATTTTTAAAACAAAACAGCCCTTTTGAGCTCTTTTAATTTTGCGTTTTTAAAGCGTAAAAAAGCATAAAAAAAGACGAAAATTTTTTTTATTCGTTTTTTTAATATTGCTTTTTTGAACGATTTCAACGAATTAAAAAAGCTTTGAAAATGTTATTTTAGCAAAAAAAGACGTTTTGAGCTTTTTAAACTGCGTTTTAACGCCGCCAAAAAGGCGTTTTTTTTATTTTTTTTTATTAATATTGCTTTTATTTGAACGATTTCAACGGGTCCAAAATGCTTGAAAATGTTATTTTTGCAAAACAGCACGTTTTTAGCTTTTTAAACTGCCTTTTTGGGGTAAAAAAGCATAAAAAAAGACGAAATTTTTTTTTATTCGTTTTTTTTTAATATTGGTTTTATTTGGGCCCCATTTCCCCGATCAAAATGGGGAAAATGTTATTTTAGCAAAACAGCACGTTTTTTGGGTTTAATCTGCCTTTTAACGCGTAAAACAGCATAAAACGACGGTTTTTTTTTCCTTTTTTATTAATATTGGTTCCCTTTTTAACGATTTCAACGATCTAAAAAAGCTTGAAAATGTTAAATTTTTTAAAAAAAGCAAGTTTTTAGCTTTTAAACTGCGTTTTAACGCGTAAAACAGCATAAAAAAACAACGAAATTTTTTTATTTTTTTTTGCTTTTATTTGAACGATTTCCCAAAGGGTCTAAAAAAGCCAAAAAATTATTTTTTGCAAAACAGCACGTTTTTAGCTTTTAAACTGCGTTTTAACGCGTAAAACAGCATAAAACAAAGAAATTTTTTTTATTTGTTTTTATTTCTGCTTTTATTTGGAAAAATTTCAAAAAGTCTAAAATGCTTGAAAATGTTATTTTAGCAAAAAGGGACGTTTTGAGCTTTTCTGGTTTTAACGCGTAAAACAACATAAAAACGACGAAATTTTTTTTATTCGTTTTTATTAATATTTCTTTTATTTGAACGATTTCAAAATCTAAAATGTTTAAAATGTTATTTTTGCAAAACAGACGTTTTTAGCTTTAATCTGGTTTTTAAAAGGGAAACAACATAAAAAAGACGAATTTTTATTATTCGTTTTTTATTATTGCTTTATTTGAACGATTTCAACGGGTCTAAAATGCTTGAAAATGTTTTTTTTAGCAAAACGGACGTTTTGAAAACTTTAATCTGCGTTTTAACGCGTAAAACAACATAAAAACGACGAAATTTTTTTTTATTCGTTTTTATTAAAATTTGCGTTTATTTGAACGATTTCAACGATTTAAAAAAGCTTGGAAAAAGTTATTTTAGCAAAACGGGGCCCTTTTGGGGCTTTTTAAACTGCGTTTTAACGCGTAAAAAAGCATAAAAAAGACGAATTTTTTTTTTATTTTTGTTTTTATTTATTGCTTTATTTGAACGATTTCAACGATTTAAAATGCTTGAAAAAAGTTATTTTAGCAAAAAAGCCCTTTTTTAGCTTTAATCTGCGTTTTTAAAGCGTAAAACAGCATAAAAAAGACGAAATTTTTTTTTATTCGTTTTTATTAATATTGCTTTTATTTGAACGATTTCAACGATCTTGCGAAAATGTTATTTTAGCAAAACACGTTTTGAGTTTTAATCTGCGTTTTAACGCGTAAAAAGGGGATAAAAAAAGACGAAATTTTTTTTTATTCGTTTTTATTAATATTGCTTTTTTTGAACGATTTCCCAAAGATCTAAAATGTTTAAAATGTTATTTTTGCAAAACAGCACGTTTTTAGCTTTAATCTGCGTTTTTTAAAGCGTAAAAAGCAGCAAAAACCCACGAAATTTTTTTTTATTCTTTTTTTTTTAAAAATTTCCTTTTTTGAACGATTTCAACGATCTAAATGCTTGAAAATTTTATTTTAGCAAAACAGCACGTTTTAAAGCTTTAATCTGCGTTTTAACGCGTAAAAACAGCATAAAACGACGAAATTCTTATTATTAATTCGTTTTTATTAATATTGCGTCTATTTGAACGATTTCAACGACGATCTAAAATGCTTGAAAATGATAATTTTGTAAAAACAGCACGTTTTGAGCTTAATCTGCGTTTTAACGCGTAAAACAGCATAAAACAACGAATTTTTTATTATTTGTTTTATATTAATATTAAGCTCTATTTTAAACGATTTCAACGATCTAAAAATGCTTGAAAATGCTTTATTTTAGCAAAAACAGCACGTTTTTGAGCTTTAATCTGCATTTTAACGCGTAAAACAGCATAAAAACGACGAAATTTATTATTCGTTTTGCGGTATTAATACTGCGTCTATTTTGAAACGATTTCAACGATCTAAAAATGCTTTCGACAATGATTATTTTAGCAAAACAAAGCACGTTTTGAGCTTTAATCTGCGTTTTTAACGCAAATCAACATAAAAAACGTGACGAATTTTTATTATTCGTTTTTAATAATATTAAGCTTCTATTTGAACGATTTCAACGATCTAAAAATGCTTGAAAATGCTTATTTTTAGCAAAACAGCACGTTTTGAGCTTTAATCTGCGTTTTTAGCGTAAAACAGCATAAAAAACGACACGAAAGTTTTATTATTCGTTTTTATTAATATTGCGTTATTTGAAATTTATTTCAACGATCTAAAAATGCTTTTGAAAGCTTATTTTAGCAAAACAGCAATGTTTTGAGCTTTAATCTGCGTTTTAACGCAAAACAGCATAAAAACGTACGAAATTTTTATTATTCGTTTTTATCAATATTGCGTCTGTTTGAACGTGATTTCAACGATCTAAAATGCCTGAAAATGATCATTTTACCAAAATAAGCGCTAATGTTTCTTGAGATTTAATCTGCGTTTTAACGCGTAAATAGCATAAAAAACGACGAAATTTTTATTGCCTGTTTTTATTAATATTGCGTCTATTTGAACGATTTCAATGATCTAAAATGCTTGAAAATGATTATTATTTTAGCAAAACAGCACCTTTTGAGTTTTAATCTGCGTTTTAACGCGTAAAACAGCATAAAAACGACGAATCTTTTTATTATTCCGTTTTTACATTATTGCTTCACTTGAACGAGTTTTTAATAATGTAAAATGCTTGAAAATCAAAGTATTTTAGCAAAAACAGCACGTTTTGAGTTTTTAATCTGCGTTTTAACGCGCGTGCAAACAGCATAAAAAACTACGAAATTTTTATTATTCGTTTTATCAATATTGCGCCTATTTGAACGATTTCAACGATCTAAAATGCTTGAAAAATGCTTATTTTAGCCAAAACAAAGCACGTTTGAGCTTTAATCTGCGTTTTAACGTGTAAAACAGCATAAAAACGACAATTTTTTATTATTTCGTTTTTATTAATATTGCTTCATTTGAACGATTTCAAATGATCTAAAATGCTTTGAAAAATGCTTTATTTTAGCAAAAACAGCACGTTTTGGAGCTTAACGTTTAACGCGTAAAACAAGTACAAAAAAAACGACGAAATTTTTATTATTCGTTTTTATTAATATTGCGTCTATTTGAACGTGATTTCAATGATCTAAAATGCTTGAAAATTATTATTTTAAAGGTAAAAACAGCACGTTTTGAGTTTTAATCTGCGTTTTAACGCGTAAAACAGCATAAAAACGACGAATTTTTATTCGTTTTTATTAATATTGCTTCTATTTGAACGAGTTTAATAATTCAAAATGCTTGAAAATGCTTATTTTAGCAAAACAGCACGTTTTTGAGTTTTAATCTGCGTTTTATCGCGTAAAAACAGCATAAAAACGACGTAATTTTTATTAATATTCGTTTTTATTAATATTGCGTCTATTTGAACAAAACGATTTCAACGATCTAAAAAATGCTTGAAAATGATTATTTTAGCAAAAACAGCACGTTTTGAGCTTTAATCTGCCTTTAACGCGTAAAACAGTACATAAAAGCGACGAATTTTTTATTATTCGTTTTTATTAATATTGATTCTATTTTGAACGCGATTTCAACGATCTAAAATGCTTGAAAATGCTTATTTTAAAAACAGCACGTTTTGAGCTTTAATCTGCGTTTTAACGCGTAAAACATATAAAACGACGTGAAATTTTTATTATTCGTTTTTATTAATATTGCGTCTTATTTGAACGTGATTTCAACGATCTAAAATGCTTGAAAATGATTATTTTAGCAAACAGCACGTTTTGAGTTTTAATCTGCGTTTTAACGCAAAACAGCATAAAAATGTAACGTAATTTTTTATTATTTGTTTTTATTAATATTGCTTCTTATTTGAACGATTTCAACGATCTAAAAATGCTTGAAAATGCTTGCTTCAAAACAGCACGTAAGTTTTGAGCTTTAATCTGGCAGTTTAACGCGTAAAACAGCATAAAACGACGTAAAATTTTTTATTATTCGTTTTGTATTAATACGCGTCTATTTGAACGATTTCAACGATCTAAAAATGCTTGAAAATGATTATTATTTTAGCAAAACAGCACGTTTTGAGCTTTAATCTGTGTTTTAACGCGTAGAACAACATAAAACGACCAATTTTTTATTATCGCTTTTTATTAATATTGCTTCTATTTGAACGATTTCAACGATCTAAAATGCTTGAAAATGCTTATTTTAGCAAAACAGCACGTTTTGAGCTTTAATCTGCGTTTTAACGGCAAAACAGCATAGCAAAAAAACGACGAAATTTTTTATTATTCGTTTTTTATTATTATTGCGTTTATTTGAACGATTTCAACGATCTAAAATGCTTGAAAATGCTTATTTTATGCAACAGCATCGTTTTCAGCTCTAACGGTGTTTTAACGCGTAAAACAGCATAAAACGACGAAATTTTGCTATTTGTTTTTATTAATATTGTGTCTATTTGAACGATTTCACCGACTTAAAAATGCTTGAAAATGATTATTTAGCAAAAACAGCACGTTTTGTTTTAATCTGCGTTTTAACGCGTAAAAACAGCATAAAAACGACGAAATTTTTATTATTCGTTTTGTATTAATACTGCGGCCTGCTTCGGAACGTGATTTCAACGATCTAGTTGAAAATGATTATTTCAGCAAACAGCACGTTTTGAGCTTTAATCTGTGTTTTAACGCGTAGAACAACATAAAACGCACCAATTTTTTATTATTCGTTTTATTAATATTGTTTGAACGATTTCAACGATCTAAAATGCTTGAAAATGCTTGTTTTAGCAAAACAGCACGTTTTGAGTTTTAATCTGCGTTTTAACGCGTAGAAAAACAGCATAAAACGACGAAATTTTATTATTCGTTTTTATTATTATTGCGTTTATTTGAACGATTTCAACGATCTAAAAATGCTTGAAAATAAAGTTTATTTTAGCAAAACAGCATCGTTTTGAGCTCTAATCTGCGTTTTAACGCGTAAAACAGCATAAAAACGACGAAATTTTATTATCTTCGTTTTTATTAATATTGCGTCTATTTGAACGATTTCCTAACGATCTAAAATGCTTGAAATGATTATTTTAAAACAGCACGTTTTGAGCTTTAATCTGCGTTTTAACGCGTAAAACAGCATAAAAACGACGAATTTTTTATTATTCGTTTTATTAATATTGCTTCTATTTGAACGATTTCAACGATCTAAAAATGCTTGAAAATGCTTATTTTGTTAAAACAGCACGTTTGAGCTTTAATCTGCGTTTTAACGCGTAAAACAGCATAAAAACGACGAAATTTTTATTATTCGTTTTATTAATATTGCGTCTATTTGAACGATTTCAACGATCTAAAATGCTTGAAAATTATTATTTTAAAGCAAAACAGCACGTTTCGCTTTAATCTGCGTTTAACGCGCAAAGTTGGCATGTAGTGACGAATTTTATTATTCGTTTTTAATAATATTGCTTCTAATTTTGTAAACGATTTCCAACGATCTAAAATGCTTGAAAATGCTTATTTTAGCAAAACAGGACGTTTTGAGCATTAATCTGCGTTTTAACGCGTTCAGCATAAAAACGACGAAATTTTTATTATTCGTTTTTATTAATATTGCGTCTATTTGAACGATTTCAACGATCTAAAATGCTTGAAAATGATTATTTTGTGCAAAACAGCACGTTTTGAGCTTTAATCTGCGTTTTAATCCTCGTAAAAACAAAAACGACGAAATTTTATTATTCGTTTTGTGTTAATACTGCGTCTATTTGAACGTGATTTCAACGATCCAAAATGCTTGAAAATGATTATTTCAGCAAAACAGCACGTTTTGAGCTTTAATCTGCGTTTTAACGCGTAAAACAGCATAACAACGACGAAATTTTGGCATATTCGTTTTGTATTAATACTGCGTCTATTTGAACGATTTCAACGATCTAAAATGCTTGAAAACATTATTTTAGCAAAACAGCACGTTTGAGCTTTAATCTGCGTTTAACGCGTATGAACAACATAAAAAACGACGAATTTTAATTATTCGTTTTTATTAATATTGCTTCTATTTGAACGATTTCAAACGATCTAAAATGTTTGAAAAATGCTTATTTTAGCAAAACAATGTTTTGAGCTTTAATCTGCGTTTTAACACGTAAACAGCATAAAAACGACGAATTTTTTATTATTCGTTTTTATTAATATTGTTTCTATTTGAACGATTTCAACGATCTAAAAATGCTGAAAATGATTATTTTAGCAAAACAGCACGTTTGAGCTTTAATCTGCGTTTTAACGCGTAAACAGCATAAAAACTGACTTTAAATTTTTATTATTCGTTTTATTAATATTGCTTCTATTTTTGAACGTGAGTTCAACGATCTAAATGCTTGAAAATGCTTATTTTAGCAAAACAGCACGTTTTGAGCTCTAATCTGCGTTTAACGCGTAAAATGTTATAAAAACGACGAAATTTTTATTATTCGTTTTTTATTAATATTGCGTCTATTTGAACGATTTCAACGATCTAAAATGCTTGAAAATGATTATTTTAGCAAAAAACAGCACGTTTTGAGCTTTAATCTGCGTTTTAACGCGTAAACATATATAAAAAACGACGAATTTTTATTATTCGTTTTTATTAATATTACTTCTATTTGAACATTTCAACGATCTAAAAATGCTTGAAAATGCTTATTTTAGCAAAAACAGCACGTTTTTATTTTAATCTGCGTTTTAACGCGTAAAACAACAGCATAAAACTGACGAAATTTTTATTATTCGTTTTTATTAATATTGCGTCTATTTGAACGATTTCAACGATCTAAAATGCTTGAAAATGATTATTTTAGCAAAACAGCACGTTTTGAGCTTTTAATCTGCGTTTTAACGCGTAAAACAGCATAAAACGACGAAATTTTATCATTCGTTTTTTATTAATATTGCGTCTATTTGAACGATTTCAACGATCTAAAGTGCTTGAAAATGATTATTTTAGCAAAACAGCACGTTTTGAGCTTTTAATCTGCGTTTTAACGCGTAAAACAGCATAAAACGACGAATTTTTATTATTCGTTTTTATTAAATTGCTTCTATTTGAACGATTTCAACGATCTAAAATGCTTGAAAATGCTTATTTTAGCAAAACAGCACGTTTTGAGCTTTAATCTGCGTTTTAACGCGTAAAACAGCATAAAACGACGAAATTTTTATTATTCGTTTTTATTAATATTGCGTCTATTTGAACGATTTCCAACGATCTAAAGTGCGTGAAAATGATTATTTTAGCAAAACAGCACGTTTTGAGCTTTTAATCTGCGTTTTAACGCGTAAAACAGCTATAAAAACGACGAAATTTTTTATTCGTTTTTATTAATATTGCGTCTATTTAAACGATTTCAACGATCTAAAATGCTTGAATATGATTATTTTAGCAAAACAGCACGTTTTGAGCTTTAATCTGCGTTTTAACGCGTAAAACAGCATAAAAACGACGAATTTTTATTATTCGTTTTTATTAATATTGCTTCTATTTGAACGATTTCAACGATCTAAAATGCTTGAAAATGCTTATTTTAGCAAAACAGCACGTTTTGAGCTTTAATCTGCGTTTTAACGCGTAAAACAGCATAAAACACGAAATTTTTATTATTCGTTTTTATTAATATGGCGTCTATTTGAACGATTTCAACGATCTAAAGTGCTTGAAAACTGATTATTTTAGCAAAACAGCACGTTTTGAGCTTTAATCTGCGTTTAACGCGTAAAACAGCATAAAACGACGAATTTTTATTATTCGTTTTTATTAATATTGCTTATTTCAACGATTTCAACGATCTAAAAATGCTTGAAAATGCTTATTTTAGCAAAACAGCACGTTTTGAGCTTTAATCTGCGTTTTAACGCGTAAAACAGCATAAAAACGACGAAGTTTTTATTATTCGTTTTTATTAATATTGCGTCTATTTGAACGATTTCAACGATCTAAAATGCTTGAATATGATTATTTTAGAAAACAGCACGTTTTGAGCTTTAATTTGCGTTTTAACGCGTAAAACAGCATAAAAACGACGAATTTTTATTATTCGTTTTTATTAATATTGTTCTATTTGAACGATTTCAACGATCTAAAATGCTTGAAAATGCTTATTTTAGCAAAACAGCACGTTTTGAGCTTTAATCTGCGTTTTAACGCGTAAAACAGCATAAAACGACGAAATTTTTATTATTCGTTTTATTAATATTGCGTCAATTTGAACGATTTCAACGATCTAAAATGTTGAAAGTTATTTTAAAACAAAAAAAGCACGTTTTTAGCTTAATCTGCGTTTTAAAGCTAAAACAGCATAAAAACGACGAATTTTTATTATTCGTTTTTATTAAATTGCGTCTATTTGAACGGGTTTCAACGATCTAAAATGCTTGAAAATGATTATTTTAGCAAAACAGCACGTTTTGAGCTTTAATCTGCGTTTTAACGCGTAAAAAAAGCATAAAACGACGAATTTTTGTTATTCGTTTTTATTAATATCTTCTATTTGAACGATTTCAACGATCTAAATGCTTGAAAATGCTTATTTTACAAAACAGCACGTTTTGAGCTTTAATCTGCGTTTTTAAAGCGTAAAACAGCATAAAACGACGAAATTTTTATTATTCGTTTTTATTAATATTTCGTCTATTTGAACGATTTCAACGATCTAAAAAGCTTGAAAATTATTATTTTAGCAAAAGAAAGTTTGAGCTTTAATCTGCGTTTAACGCGGAAAACTAAAAAAGCAATTTTTTAAATTTTTCGTTTTTATTAAATTCTTCTATTTAAGTTTTTAAAGATCTAAAATGCTTGAAAAAGCTTATTTTAAAAAAAACAGCACGTTTTATTTAATCTGCGTTTTAAACGTAAAAAAGCATAAAAAAGACGAAATTTTTATTATTCGTTTTTATTATTATTGCGTTTATTTGAACGTTTAACGATCTAAAATGCTTGAAAAAGCTTATTTTTGGAAAACGCCGTTTTGAGTTTTTAAACTGGTTTTTAAAGCGTAAAACAGCATAAAACGAGAAATTTTTTTTTATTCGTTATTTATTAATATTGGTTTTTTTGAACGATTTCAACGATTTAAAATTTGAAAAATTATTTTAGCAAAAAGACGTTTGGTTTAATCTGCGTTTTAACGCAAAACAGCAAAAAAAGACGAATTTTTTTTTTATTCGTTTTATTAATATTGCTTCTATTTGAACGTTTTAACGATCTAAAATGCTGAAATGATTATTTTAGCAAAACGCACGGAGTTTTAATCTGCGTTTTAACGCGTAAAACGCATAAACGACAGATTTTTATATCGTTTTTATTTAAAATTGCTTCTTTTTGAAACGTTTCAACGATCTAAAATGCTTGAAAATGCTTATTTAGCAAAACAGCCCTTTTGAGCTTTAATCTGCGTTTTTTAAAGCGTAAACAGCATAAAAACGACGACATTTTATTATTCGTTTTTTAATTTGCGTCTATTTGAACGATTTCAACGATTAAATTTTAAAATGATTATTTTAGCAAAACAGCACGTTTTCAGCTTTAATCTTTTTAACGCGTAAAACAGAAAAAAAATTTTTTTTTTTTTTTATTTTTTCTTATTTGAACGATTTCAACGATTAAAATGCTTGAAAATGCTATTTTAGCAAAACAGCACGTTTTGAGCTTTAACGCGTTTTAAGCGAAAACAAAAAAACAAATTTTTATCATTTTTTTATTAAATTGCACGTCTTAACGATTTCAAAAGATCTAAAGGTTTAAAAAATTATTTTAGCAAAACAACGTTTTGAGCTTTATCTCGTTTTAACGCTAAAAAGCTAAACGAATTTTATTATTCTTTTTATAAATTTTCTTATTTTAACGATTTAAGTCAATTTTTGAAAAGCTATTTTAGCAAAACAGCGAAATTTTTAATTCTTTTTAAATTATTTTAAAAACATAAACGACAAGTTTTGAATCGTTTTTTAAAGTGCGTCATTTGAAGATTTCAACGATTAGCGTAAAATGATTATTTTAAAACAAAGTTTTATTTAATTGCGTTTTAAGCGTAACAGTTTTAAAACGCGAAATTTTTTACGTTTTATTAATTGCGTTTTTAAACGTTCAACGATTAAAATTTTTAATTGATTTTTTAGCAAAACGCACTTTAGTTTATTCGTTTTAACGTTAAAGCTAGACGAAATTTTTAATCTTTTATTTAATTGCTTTATTTAACATTAAACAAAATTTGAAATTTTTTTAAAATTTTATTTAAACAGCGTTTTGATTTAATTTTTAAAAAAAAAAACCAATTTTATTTAAATTTTTTTTAAAGGGTCATTTAAAAGATTTAAGATTAAATTTAATATGATTATTTTAAAAATTAAATTTAATGCTTTTAATAAAAAAGCAAAAAAAAAATTTTTAATTACGTTTTAAAATATTTTATTTTAACGATTTCAAATTATAATGCATTGATTAAATTTTTCAAAAGAGTTGGTTTTCTGTTTTAAAAAACATAAAACACGAATTTTTTTATTCGTTTTTATAATACGTTATTTGAAATTTTCTTATTTGAAATCTTTTTTAAAACAATTTTTCGTTTTAATTTTTAACTAAACGCAAAAAAATTTTTATTATTTTTTTATAAATTGGTAATAACGATTTAACGATTAAAATGCTTAAATATTACCCGCGTTTTAGCTTTAATAATAAAAAGATAAAAAAAATTTTTTATTAATTGTTTAAAATTGCTATTTTAATTAACGATTAAAATTAAAATGATTATTTTTAAAGAAAACGCAGGTTGGTTTTAAGTTTTCCCTTTAACGCTAAAAATAAAACGGAAAATTTATTTTTTTAATTTAAATTGCTTATTTAAATTTCCCAAAAACAAATGATATTTAAAAAGCTTTTAGCTTTAACTTAAGCTTTAATAAAACAAAAAATTTTTTATTATTCGTTTATTAAATTTTTATTTAAGATTTCAACAAAAAGCTTGAAAATATTATTTTGTGCAAAAACAAATTTTACTTAATTCGTTTTAAGCGTAAAAAATAAAACGACGAATTTTTTTATTCGTTTTTATTAATTTTTTTAACGAATTTTAACTAAAATTGCTTAAAGTTAAGCAAAACGAGTTTTATTTTTTTTATAGGGTAAAAAAACATAAAACGGAATTTTTTTTTTTTTATTATTCGTTTTAATTTGCATCGATTTGAACGATTTCAACGATCAAAATTTTTAAAAGATATTTTGAAAAAGCACTTTGAGTTTAACGCGTTTTAACGCGTAAACAGCATAAAAACACGAATTTTTATTATTCGTTTTTATTAATTTGCGTCTATTTGAACGATTTCAACGATCAAAATGTTGAAAAATGCATTTTTGCAAAAAAACGTTTTGACTTTACTTTTTACCGTTAAACGCATAAAACAGCATATAACGAGAAATTTTTTATTTATTGCTTTTTTAACTTTCACGTCTAAATTGAACGAAAATTTTTACGATCTAAAAGTGCTTTGAAATGATTAATTTTTGCTTAACGCGTAAAGAAGCATAAAACGCGAATTTAAATCGCATTAAAACGACGAATATGTATTATTTGATTTTTAATATTGAGTCTATTGAACGATTTCAAAGATCTAAAAATGCTTGAATGTATTATTTTAGCTAAAACAGGACATTTTGACTAATATTCGTATTACTGCGTTAAGCATTTAAACGCGAATTTATTATCGTTTTATTAATATTAACACTTGAACGATTTAACGATCTAAAATGCTTTTGATTTTAATTTTTAACCGTAAAACACTTGAGCTTAATCTGCGATTTTTTTAAATTCTTGCATAAATCACCATTTAAATTTACGATTCTTTAATTATTCGTTTTTAAAAATTGCTTCTATAAACGATTTTAGATCTTAAATGCTTGAAAACGACTATTTTAGCAAAAAAGCAAGTTTTATTTAATTTTGCTGATTTAAGCGTAAACATTTGAAGAATACGAATTTTTTATATTGTTTGAAAATGTTTCTACTTGAACGATTTCAACGAGCTTTAATCTTGAAAATCTTATTCAGCAAAACAGCACGATTTTTTTAATTTTGGTTTTAAGGTTAAACAGCTTATAAAACGACAAATTTATTCGTTTTAAAATATTGTCTATTGAACGTATTCACGACCTAAATTTCTTTTAAAATTTTTTTAGCAAAACAGAACGTTTTATTTTTTTCTGCGTTTTTAATCGCGTAACAGCTATAAAACGACCAAAATTTTGAAATGATTATTTTAAAATGCCCTTTTTAAGATTTAACTGATCTAAAATGCTGAAAATGCTATTTAGCAAAACAGCAATTTTAGCTTTAATCTTTTTTAACTCTATAAACATATCAAAACGACTAAAATTTTGAAAATTCTTTTTTAAAGCGTTTTCTTTCCGTTAAGGCGTTTAAAAATAAAGAAAATCGTTTTATTAATTGCGTTAGAAGATTAACATTT
>NW_027047229.1:0-16334 GCF_025399875.1 Dalotia coriaria
CAAAAAACATTTTAAAAAATCGTTTAAATCGTTCAAAAAGCAAATTAATAAAACAAAAAATAAAAATTTGTTTTATTTTTTTTACGCGTTAAAAAGAGAAAAGATCAAACGTGCTGTTTTTAAAAAAAATCATTTTCAAGCATTTTAGATCGGAAACGTTCAAAGACGCAAATTAATAAAAAAGAATAATAAAAAATTTGTGTTTTATGCGTTTACGCTTAAAAACCAGATTAAAGCTCAAAAAAGTGCTGTTTTGCTTTTAAAAAAGCATTTTCAAGCATTTTAGATCTTGAAACCAAATAGAAGCAATATTTAAAAAAAAAACGAATAATAAAAATTGTCGTTTTATGCTGTTTTACGCGTTAAAAAAGCAGATTAAAGCCCAAAACGGCTGTTTTTCTAAAATAATCATTTTCAAGTTTTAATCGTTTAAATCGTTCAAATAGACGCAATATTAATAAAAACGAATAAAAAAATTTCGTCGTTTTTATGCTGTTTTACGCGTTAAAACGCAGATTAAGCTCAAAACGTGCTGTTTTGCTAAAATAAGCATTTTCAAGCATTTTTGGACGTTGGAATCGTTCAAATAGAAGCAATATTAATAAAAAGCGAATAATAAAAATTCGTCGTTTTATGCTGTTTACGCGTTAAAACGCAGATTAAAGCTCAAAACGTGCTGTTTTTGCTAAAATAATCATTTTCAAGCATTTTAGATCGTTGAAATCGTTCGAATAGACGCAATATTAATAAAAAACGAATAATAAAATTTCGTCGTTTTATGCTGTTTACGCGTTAAAACGCAGATTAAACTCAAAACGTGCTGTTTTGCTAAAATAAGCATTTTTCAAGCATTTTAGATCGTTAGAAATCGTTCAAATAGAGAAGCAATATTAATAAAAACGAATAATAAAAATTCGACGTTTTTATGCTTTTGTTTTACGCGTTAAAACGCAGATTAAAACTCAAAACGTGCTGTTTGCTAAAATAATCATTTTCAGCATTTTAGATTGTTGAAATCGTTCAAATAGACGCAATATTAATAAAAAACAAATAATAAAATTTCGTCGTTTTTATGCTGTTTTGCATACGTTAAAACGCAGATTAAAACTCAAAACGTGGTGTTTTGCTAAAATAATCATTTTCAAGCATTTTTAGATCGTTGAAATCGTTCAAATAGACGCAATAATAATAACAAACAGATAATGCAAAAATTTCGTCGTTTTTATGCTGTTTTACGCGTTAAAACGCAGATTTAAGCTCAAAAGTGCTGTTTAGCACAAATAAGCATTTTAAGCATTTTAGATCGTTGAAATCGTTCAAATAGACGCAATATTAATAAAAACGAATAATAAAAATTCGTCGTTTTATGCTGTTTACGCGTTAAAACGCAGATTAAAGCTCAAAACGTGCTGTTTGCTAAAATAAGCATTTTCAAGCATTTTAGTTCGTTGAAATCGTTCAAATAGAAGCAATGGCAAAAGAACGAATTAATAAAAATTTCGTCGTTTTATGCTGTTTTACGCGTTAAAACGCAGATTAAAGCTCAAAACGTGCTGCTTTGCTAAAATAAGGATTTTCAAGCATTTTAGATCGTTGGAAATCGTTCAAATAGGCCTGTAATAATGGCAAAAACGAATAGAAAAATTCGTCGTTTTTATGCTGTTTACGCGTTAAGAGCGCGGGTCGCTCAAAACGTGCTGTTTTTGCTAAAATAAGTATTTTCAAGCATTTTAGATCGTTGAAATCGTTCAGAATAGACGCAATATTAATAAAACGAATAATAAAAATTTCGTCGTTTTTTATGCTGTTTTTACGCGTTAAAACGCAGGGTGGCTCAAAACGTGCTGTTTTGCTAAAATAAGCATTTTCAAACATTTCTAGATCGTTTGGAATCGTTCAAATAGAAGCAATATTAATAAAAAACGAATAAAAATTCGTCGTTTTTTATGCTATTTTACGCGTTAAAACGCAGATTAAAGCTCAAAACGTGCTGTTTTGCTAAAAAATAATCATTTTCAAGCATTTTTAGATCGTTGAAATCGTTTTCAAATAGACGCAATATTAATAAAAACGAATAATAAAAATTTCGTCGTTTTTTTTATGCTGTTTTACGCGTTGAAACGCAGATTAATGCTCAAAACGTGCTGTTTTTGCTAAAATAAGCATTTTCAGCATTTTTAAATCCGTTGAAATCGTTCAAATGACAATATTAATAAAAAACGAATAAAAATGCGTCGTTTTTTATGCTGTTTACGCGTTAAAACGCAGATTAAAGCTCAAAACGTGCTGTTTTGCGCGCAATAAGCGTCTTTCAAGCATTTTTCGTCGATTTGAAATCGTTCAAATAGAAGCAATATTAATAAATAACGAATAATAAAAATTTCGTCGTTTTTATGCTGTTTACGCGTTAAAACGCAGATTAATGCTCAAAACGTGCTGTTTTTGCTAAAATAAAGCATTTTTCAAGCATTTTAAATCGTTGAAATCGTTCAAATAGAAGCAATATTAATAAAAACGGAATAATAAAAATTCGTCGTTTTATGCGTTTTTACGCGTTAAACGCAGATTAAAAGCTCAAAACGTGCTGTTTTAAAATATAAGCATTTTCAAGCATTTTTAGATCGTTGAAATCGTTCAAATAGAAGCAATATTAATAAAAAGTGAATAATAAAAAATTCGTCGTTTTTATGCTGTTTTACGCGTTAAAACGCAGATTAAAGAAAGCTCAAAACGTGCGGTTTTGCTAAAATAAAGCATTTCAAGCATTTTAGATCGTTGAAATCGTTCAAATAGACGCAATATTAATAAAAACGGGCAAAAATTCGTCGTTTTTATGCCATTTTGCACGCGTTAAAACGCAGATTAAAAGCTCAAAACGTGCTGTTTTGCTAAAATAAGCATTTTCAAGCATTTTAGATCGTTGAAATCGTTCAAATGACGCAATATTAATAAAAACGAATAATAAAAAAATTTTGTCGTTTTTTTGCTGTTTTACGCGTTAAAAGCAGATTAAAACTCAAAACGTGCTGTTTTGCTAAATAAGCATTTTCAGCCATTTTAGATCGTTGAAATCGTTCAAATAGAACAATATTAATAAAACGAACAATAAAAATTCGTCGTTTTTTATGCTGTTTTACGCGTTTAAACGCAGATTAAAGCTCAAAACGTGCTTTTGCTAAAATAAACATTTTCAGCATTTTAGATCGTTGAAATCCCTTCAAATAGACGCAATATTAATAAATAACAAATAATAAAAATTCGTCGTTTTTTAGCGTTTTACGCGTTAAAACGCAGATTAAAACTCAAAACGTGCTGTTTTGCTAAAATAAGCATTTTCAAGCATTTTAGATCGTTGAAATCGTTCAAATAGAAGCAATATTAATAAAACGAATAATAAAAAATCGTCGTTTTATGCTGTTTTACGCGTTAAAACGCAGATTAAAACTCAAAACGTGCTGTTTTTCTAAAATAATCATTTTCAAGCATTTTAGATCGTTGAAATCTTCAAATAGACGCAATATTAATAAAAAACAATATTAAAAAATTTCCCTCGTTTTTATGCTGTTTTACGCGTTAAAACGCAGATTAAAGCTCAAAACGTGCTGTTTTGCTTTAAAAAAAGCATTTTCAAGCATTTTAAAATCGTTGAAATCGTTCAAATAGACGCAATATTAATAAAACGAATAATAAAAATTCGTCGTTTTATGCTGTTTTACGCGTTAAAACGCAGATTAAAACTCAAAACGTGCTTTTTGCTAAAATAAGCATTTTCAAGCATTTTAGATCGTTGAAATCGTTCAAATAGAAGCAATATAATAAAACGAATAATAAAAAATTCGTCGTTTTATGCTGTTTTCGCGTTAAAACGCAGATTAAAAACTCAAAACGTGCGGTTTTGCTAAAATAAGCATTTTCAAGCATTTTAGATCGTTGAAATCGTTCAAATAGACGCAATATTAAAAAACGAATAATAAAAAAAATAAAATTCCTGTCGTTTTTATGCTGTTTTACGCGTTAAAACGCAGATTAAAGTCAAAACGTGCTGTTTTGCTGCAAAATAAGTATTTTCAAGCATTTTAGATCGTTGAAATCGTTCAAATAGAGCAATATTAATAAAAACGAACAATAAAAATTCGTCGTTTTTATGCTGTTTTACGCGTTAAAACGCAGATTAAAAGCTCAAAACGCGCTGTTTTGCTAAAATAAGCATTTACCACTAACGCCGAATCGTTCAAATAGACGCAATATTAATAAATAACAAATAATAAAAATTCGTCGTTTTATGTTGCGCCGCGTGAAAACGCAGATAAAGCTCAAAACGTGCTGTTTTGCTAAAAATAAGCATTTTCAAGCATTTTGTGATCGCTGGAAATCGTTCAAATAGAAGCAATATTAATAAAAACGAATAATAAAAATTCGTCGTTTTTATGTTGTTTTACGCGTAAAAACGCAGATTAAAAGCTCAAAACGTGCTGTTTTGCTAAAATAATCATTTTCAAGCATTTTACCCGCCAAAACGTTCAACAGACGCAATATTAATAAAACGAATAATAAAAATTCCCGTCGTTTTTATGCTGTTTTACGCGTTAAAAACGCAGATTAAAAGCTCAAAACGTGCTGTTTTGCTAAAATAAGCATTTTCAAGCATTTTAGATCGTTGAAATCGTTCAAATAGAAGCAATATTAATAAAAACGAACAATAAATTGCCGTTTTATGCTGTTTTACGCGTTTAAACGCAGATTAAAGCTCAAAACGTGCCGTTTTATAAAATAAGCATTTTCAGCATTTTAGATTCGTTGAAATCGTTCAAATAGACGCAACATTAATAAATAAATAATAAAATTGTCGTTTTATGCTGTTTTACGCGGTTAAAACGCAGATTAAAGCTCAAAACGTGCTGTTTTGCTAAAATAAGTACTACATTTTAGATCGTTGAAATCGTTCAAATAGAAGCAATATTAATAAAACGAATAATAAAAAAAATCGTCGTTTTTATGCCGTTTTACGCGTTAAAACGCAGATTAAAGCTCAAAAACGTGCTGTTTTGCTAAAATAATCATTTTCAAGCATTTAGATCGTTGGAAATCTTCAACAGACGCAATATTAATAAAAAACGAATACAAAATTTCGTCGTTTTATGCTGTTTACGCGTTAAACGCAGATTAAAAGCTCAAAACGTGCTGTTTGCTAAAATAAGCATTTTCAAGCATTTTAGATCGTTGAAATCGTTCAAATAGACGCAATATTAATAAAAACGAATAATAAAAAATTCGTCGTTTTATGCTGTTTTACCTGTTAAAACGCAGATTAAAGCTCAAAAACGTGCTGTTTCGCTAAAATAAGCATTTTCAAGCATTTCAGATCGTTGAAATCGTTCAAATAGAAGTAATATTAATAAAAAACGCACAGCACTGTCGTTTTTATGCTGTTTTACGCGTTAAAAGGCAGATTAAAAGCTCAAAACGTGCGGTTTTGCTTAAAATTACATTTTCAAGCATTTTGTGATCGTTGAAATCGTTCAAATAGACGCAATATTAATAAAACGAATAATAAAAATCGTCGTTTTATGTTGTTTTACGCGTTAAAACGCAGATTAAAGCTCAAAACGTGCTGTTTTGCTAAATAAGCATTTTCAAGCATTTTAGATCGTTGAAACTGTTCAAATAGAAGCAATATTAATAAAAAACGAATAATAAAAATTCGTCGTTTTATGTTGTTTTACGCGTTAAACGCAGATTAAAAGCTCAAAACGTGCTGTTTTTGCTGGGTAAATAATCATTTTCAAGCATTTTAGATCGTTGAAATCGTTCAAATAGACGCAATATTAATAAAAACGAATAAGCGCAAAATTTCTGTCGTTTTTATGTTGTTTTACGCGTTAAAAACGCAGATTAAAGCTCACAAACGCTGTTTTGCTAAAATGCTATTTTCAAGCATTTTAGATCGTTGAAATCGTTCAAATAGAAGTTAGCTAATAAAAAACGAACAATGTGCAATCTGTCGTTTTTATAAGCTGTTTTACGCGTTAAAAACGCAGATTGAAGCTCAAAACGTGCTGTTTTGCTAAAATAATCATTTTCAAGCATTTAGATCGTTGAAATCGTTCAAATAGACGTGCAATATTAATAAAAACTGAATAATAAAATTTGCTGTTTTAATGTTGTTTACGCGTTAAAACGCAGATTAAAGCTCAAAACGCTGTTTTGCTAAAATAAGCATTAAGACGATCGTTGAAATCGTTCAACAGTTTTCAATATTAATAAAACGAATAATAAAAAAATTCGCCGTTTTATGTTGTTTTACGCGTTAAAACGCAGATTAAAGCTCCAAAACGTGCTGTTTTGCTAAAATAATCATTTCAAGCATTTTAGATCGCTGAAATCTTTCAAATAGACGCAATATTAATAAAAACGAATATTAAAAATTTTGCCGTTTTATGCTGTTTACGCTAAAACGCAGATTAAAGCTCAAACGTGCTGTTTTGCTAAAATAAGCATTTTCAAGACGATCGTTGAAATCGTTCAAATAGACGCAATATTAATAAAAACGAATAATAAAAATTCCTCGTTTTATGCTGTTTTACGCGTTAAACGGTGATTAAAAGCTCAAAACGTGCTTTCGTTTTGCTAAAATAAGCATTTTCAGCATTTTAGATCGTTGAAATCGTCTGTAAATGACGCAATATTAATAAATAACAACCACAAAAATTCGTCGTTTTTATGCTGTTTTACGCGCGTTAAAACGCAGATGTGCTCAAAACGTGCTGATTTGCTAAAATAAGCATTTTCAAGCATTTTAGATCGTTGAAATCGTTCAAATAGAAGCAATATTAATAAAACGAATAATAAAAATTCGTCGTTTTAGCTGTTTTACGCGTTAAACGCAGATTAAAAGCTCAAACGTGCTGTTTTGCCAAAATTATCATTTTCGCCATTTTAGATCGTTGAAATCGTTCAACACGCAATATTAATAAAAAAACGAATAATAAAATTTGCCGTTTTATGCTGTTTTACGCGTTAAAAACGCAGATTTCAAAAGCTCAAACGCTGTTTTGCTAAAATAAGCATTTTCAAGCATTTTAGATCGCTGAAATCGTTCAAATAGAAGCAAATATTAATAAAAAACGAACAATGCGCCCGTCGTTTTATGCTGTTTTACGCGTTAAACGCGATTAAAGCTCAAACGTGCTGTTTGCTAAAATAAGCATTTTCAGCATTTTAGATCGTTGAAATCGTTCAACCAGACGCAATATTAATAAATAACAAATAATAAAAATTCGTCGTTTTTATGTTGTTTTACGTTAAAACGCAGATTAAAGCTCAAAACGTGCTGCTTTGCTAAAATAAGCATTTTCAAAAGCATTTTAGATCGTTGAAATCGTTCAACAGAAGCTAAATATTATCAAAAACGAATAATAAAATTCGCCGTTTTATGCTGTTTTACGCGTTAAAAACGCAGATTAAAGCTCAAAACGCGCTGTTTTGCTGAAATAATCATTTTCAAGCATTTTAGATCGTTGAAATCGTTCAAATAGACGCAATATTAATAAAAACGAATAATAAAAATTCTGCCGTTTTATGCTGTTTTACGCGTTAAACGCAGATTAAAAGCTCAAACGCTGTTTTGCTAAAATAAGCATTTTCAAACATTTTAGATCGTTGAAATCGTTCAAATAGAAGCTATATTAATAAAAAACGAACAATAAAAATTCGTCGTTTTTATGCTGTTTTTACGCGTTAAACGCAGATTAAAAGCTCAAAACGGCCTGTTTTGCTAAAATAATCATTTTCAGCATTTTAGATCGTTGAAATCGTTCAACAGACGCAATATTAATAAAACGAATAATAAAATTTCGTTGTTTTATGCTGTTTTACGCGTTAAAACGCAGATTGCGCTCAAAACGTGCTGTTTTGCTAAAATAAGTATTTTCAAGCATTTTAGACGTTGAACCGTTCAAATAGAAGCAATATTAATAAAAACGAATAATAAAAATTCGTCGTTTTATGCTGTTTTTGCGTTAAAACGCAGATTAAAGCTCAAAACGAGCTGTTTTCTAAAATAATCATTTTGTATTTTGACGTTGAAATCGTTCAAATAGACGGAATATTAATAAAAAACGAATAATAAAAATTTCATCGTTTTATGCTGTTTTACGCGTTAACGCAGATTAAAGCCCAAACGTGCTTGTTTGCTAAAATAAGCATTTTCAAGCATTTTAGGACGTTGAAATCGTTCAAATGAAGCAATATTAATAAAAAACGAATAATAAAATTCGTCGTTTTTTATGCTGTTTTACGCGTTAAAACGCAGACTAAAAGCTCAAAACGTGCTGTTTTGCTAAAATAATCATTTTCAAGCATTTTAGATCGTTGAATCGTTCAAATAGACGCAATATTAATAAAAACGAATAATAAAAATTTCGTCGTTTTATGCTGTTTTTCGCGTTAAAACGCAGATTAAAGCTCAAAACGTGCTGTTTTGCCAAAATAAGCATTTTCAAGCATTTTAGATCGTTGAAATCGTTCAAATAGAAGCAATATTAATAAAAAACGAATAATAAAAATTCGTCGTTTTATGCTGTTTTACGCGTTAAAACGCAGATTAAAAACTCAAAACGTGCTGTTTTGCGAAAATAATCATTTTCAAGCATTTTAGATCGTTGAAATCGTTCAAATAGACGCAATTTAATAAAAACGAATAATAAAAATTTCGTCGTTTTATGCTGTTTACGCGTTAAACGCAGATTTAAAGCTCAAAAACGTGCTGCTTTGCTGAATTAAGCATTTTCAAGCATTTTAGACGTTGAAATCGTTCAAATAGACGCAATATTAATAAAAAAGAATAATAAAAATTTGTCGTTTTAGCTGTTTTACGCTTAAAACGCAGATTAAAACTCAAAACGTGCTGTTTTGTAAATAAGCATTTTCAAAGCATTTTAGATCGTTGAAATCGTTAAACGTTTTACGCTATTAATAAAAAAGAATAATAAAAATTTCGTCGTTTTTATGTCGTTTTACGCGTTAAAACGCTGATTAGCTCAAAGCGTGCTGTTTTGCTAAAATAAGCATATTCAAGCATTTTAGATCGTTGAAATCGTTTTAATAGAGCAATATCAATAAAAAGAATAAAAAATCGTCGTTTTTATGCTGTTTTACGCGTTAAAACGCAGATTAAAGCTCAAACGCGCTGTTTTGCATAAATACATTTTAAGCATTTTAGATCGTTGAAATCGTTCAAAAGACGCATATTAATAAAAACGAATAACTAAAATTTTGTCGTTTTATGCTGTTTTCCGTTAAACGCAGATTAAAGCTGAAAACGTGCTGTTTTGCTAAAAATAATTATTTTCAAGCATTTTAGATCGTTGAAATCGTTCAAAGACGCATATTAATAAAAACGAATAATAAAATTTCGTCGTTTTATGCTGTTTTACTCGTTAAAAAAGCAGATTAAAGCTCAAAAAATTTTTTGCTAAAATAAGCTTTTCAAGCATTTTGAAACCCTTGATATCGTTTTAAATAGATGCAAATTAATAAAAAAGAATAATAAAAATTTCGTCGTTTTTATGCTGTTTTACGCGTTAAAAGAAGAGGGGGGAAATCCTTTAAACGTGCTGTTTTTTATAAAATAAGCATTTTTGGGATTTTAAATCGTTGAAATCGTTCAAATAGACGCAATATTAATAAAAAAAAGAATAATGAACCCCTCGTTTTTATGCTGTTTTACGCGTTAAAACGCAGATTGCTCAAAAAGTGCTAAAATAAGCATTTTCAAAAACATTTTAGTCGTTGAACGTTTTTATTTTTTACCCCTTAAAACCGATTAAAAAAAAATCTTTTTTTTTTAACTTTTCAAACATTTTTTTTTCGTTTTCCTTCAAAATACCCCTTTTAAAAAAGAATTAAAAAATTTTTCCCAGCTTTTTTTAAAAAAAAAAATTAAAAAAAAAAATTCTGTTTTGTTAAAAAAATTTTCAAGCATTTTAATCGTTGAAATCGTTCAAATAGAAGCTATATTAATAAAACGAACAATAAAAAAATTCGTCGTTTTATGCTGTTTTACGCGTTAAAACGCAGATTAAAAGCTCAAAACGGCTGTTTTGCTAAAATAACATTTTCAAGCATTTTAGATCGTTGAAATCGTTCAAATAGACGCAATATTAATAAAAAACGAAAATAAAAAAATTTCGTTGTTTTTATGCTGTTTACGCGTTAAAACGCAGATTAAAGCTCAAAACGTGCTGTTTTGCTAAAATAAGCATTTTCAAGCATTTTAGATCGTTGAAATCGTTCAAATAGAAGCAATATTAATAAAAACGAATAATAAAAATTCGTCGTTTTTATGCTGTTTTACGCGTTAAAACGCAGATTAAAGCTCAAAACGTGCTGTTTTGCTAAAATACGCATTTTCAAGCATTTTTAGATCGTTGAAATCGTTCAAATAGAAGCAATATTAATAAAAACGAATAATAAAAATTACGTCGTTTTATGCTGTTTACGCGTTAAAACGCAGATTAAAGCTCAAAACGTGCTGTTTTGCTAAAATAATCATTTTCAAGCATTTTAGATCGTTGAAATCGTTCAAATAGATGCAATATTAATAAAAAACGAATAATAAAAATTTCTGTCGTTTTATGCTGTTTTACGCGTTAAAAACGCAGATTAAAGCTCAAAACGTGCTGTTTGCTAAATAAGCATTTTCAAGCATTTTAGATCGCTGAAATCGTTAAATAGAGCAATATTAATAAAAACGAATAATAAAAATCTCGTCGTTTTATATGCTGTTTTACGCGTTAAAACGCTGATTAAAGCTCAAAACGTGCTGTTTTGCTAAAATAATCATTTCGCATTTTAGATCGTTGAAATGTTCAAATAGACGCAATATTAATAAAAAACGAATAATAAAAATTTCTGTCGTTTTATGCTGTTTTACGCGTTAAAACGCAGATTAAAAGCTCAAAACGTGCTGTTTTGCTAAAAATAAGCATTTTCAAGCATTTTAGATCGCTGAAATCGTTCAAATAGACGCAATATTAATAAAAACGAATAATAAAAATTTGTCGTTTTATGCTGTTTTACGCGTTAAAACGCAGATTAAAGCTCAAAACGTGCTGTTTTGCTAAAATAATCATTTTCAAGCATTTTAGATCGTTGAAATCGTTCAAATAGACGCAATATTAATAAAAACGAATAATAAAAATTCGTCGTTTTATGCTGTTTTACGCGTTAAAACGCAGATTAAAGCTCAAAACGTGCTGTTTTGCTGAAATAAGCATTTTCAAGCATTTTAGATCACGTTGAAATCGTTAAAATAGACGCAATATTAATAAAAACGAATAATAAAAATTTCGTCGTTTTATGTTGTTTTACGCGTTAAAACGCAGATTAAAGCTCAAAACGTGCTGTTTTGCTAAAATAAGCATTTTCAAGCATTTTAGATCGTTGAAATCGTTCAAATAGACGCAATATTAATAAAAACGAATAATAAAAATTCGTCGTTTTATGCTGTTTTACGCGTTAAAACGCAGATTAAAGCTCAAAACGTGCTGTTTTGCTAAAATACATTTTCAAGCATTTTAGATCGTTGAAATCGTTCAAATAGACGCAATATTAATAAAAAACGAATAATAAAAATTTCGTCGTTTTATGCTGTTTTACGCGTTAAAACGCAGATTAAAGCTCAAAACGTGCTGTTTTGCTAAAATAAGCATTTTCAAGCATTTTAGATCGTTGAAATCGTTCAAATAGACGCAATATTAATAAAAACGAATAATAAAAATTCGTCGTTTTATGCTGTTTTACGCGTTAAAACGCAGATTAAAGCTCAAAACGCTGTTTTGCTAAAATAAGCATTTTCAAGCATTTTAGACGTTGAATCGTTCAAATAGACGCAATATTAATAAAAACGAATAATAAAAATTTCGTCGTTTTATGCTGTTTTACGCGTTAAAACGCAGATTAAAGCTCAAAACGTGCTGTTTTGCTAAAATAAGCATTTTCAAGCATTTTAGATCGTTGAAATCGTTCAAATAGACGCAATATTAATAAAAACGAATAATAAAAAATTCGTCGTTTTATGCTGTTTTACGCGTTAAAACGCAGATTAAAGCTCAAAACGTGCGTTTTGCTAAAATAAGCATTTTCAAGCATTTTAGATCGTTGAAATCGTTCAATAGACGCAATATTAATAAAAACGAATAATAAAAATTTCGTCGTTTTTATGCTGTTTTACGCGTTAAAACGCAGATTAAAGCTCAAAACGTGCTGTTTTGCTAAAATAAGCATTTTCAAGCATTTTAGATCGTTGAAATCGTTCAATTAGACGCAATATTAATAAAACGAATAATAAAAATTTCGTCGTTTTTATGCTGTTTTACGCTTAAAACGCAGATTAAAGCTCAAAACGTGCTGTTTTGCTAAAATAAGCATTTTCAAGCATTTTAGATCGTTGAAATCGTTCAATAGACGCAATATTAATAAAAACGAATAATAAAATTCTCGTCGTTTTATGCTGTTTTACGCGTTAAAACGCAGATTAAAAGCTCAAAACGTGCTGTTTTGCTAAAATAAGCATTTTCAGCATTTTAGATCGTTGAAATCGTTCAATAGACGCAATATTAATAAAACGAATAATAAAATTTCGTCGTTTTATGCTGTTTTACGCGTTAAAACGCAGATTAAAGCTCAAAACGTGCTGTTTTGCTAAAATAAGCATTTTCAAGCATTTTAGATCGTTGAAATCGTTCAAATAGACGCAATATTAATAAAAACGAATAATAAAAATTCGTCGTTTTATGCTGTTTTACGCGTTAAAACGCAGATTAAAGCTCAAAACGTGCTGTTTTGCTAAATAAGCATTTTCAAGCATTTTAGATCGTTGAAATCGTTCAAATAGACGCAATATAATAAAACGAATAATAAAAATTTCTCGTTTTATGCTGTTTTACGCGTTAAAACGCAGATTAAAGCTCAAAACTGCTGTTTTGCTAAAATAAGATTTTCAAGCATTTTAAGATCGTTGAAATCGTTCAAATAGACGAATATTAATAAAAACGAATAAACAAAATCGTCGTTTTATGCTGTTTTACGCGTTAAAACGCAGATTAAAGCTCAAAACGTGCTGTTTTGCTAAAATAAGCATTTTCAAGCATTTTAGATCGTTGAAATCGTTCAAATAGAAGCAAATATTAATAAAACGAATATAAAAATATTCGTCGTTTTTATGCTGTTTTACCGTTAAAAACGCAGATTAAAGCTCAAAACGTGCTGTTTTTGCTAAAATAAGCATTTTCAAGCATTTTAGATCGTTGAAATCGTTCAAATAGAGCAATTAATAAAAACGAATAATAAAAATTCGTCGTTTTATGATGTTTTACGCGTTAAAACGCAGATTAAAAGCTCAAAACGTGCTGTTTTGCTAAAATAAGCATTTTCAAGCATTTTAATCGTTGAAATCGTTCAAATAGACGCAATATTAATAAAAAACGAATAATAAAAAATTCGTCGTTTTATGCTGTTTTACGCGTTAAAACGCAGATTAAAGCTCAAAACGTGCTGTTTTGCTAAAATAAGCATTTTCAAGCATTTTAGATCGTTGAAATCGTTCAAATAGACGCAAATATTATAAAAACGAATAATAAAAATTTCGTCGTTTTATGCTGTTTTACGCGTTAAAACGCAGATTAAAGCTCAAAACGTGCTGTTTTGCTAAAATAAGCATTTTCAAGCATTTTAGATCGTTGAAATCGTTCAAATAGAAGCAATATTAATAAAAACGAATAATAAAAATTCGTCGTTTTTATGCTGTTTTACGCGTTAAAACGCAGATTAAAGCTCAAAACGTGCTGTTTTGCTAAAATAAGCATTTTCAAGCATTTTAGATCGTTGAAATCGTTCAAATAGACGCAATATTAATAAAAACGAATTATAAAAATTCGTCGTTTTTATGCTTTTTACGCGTTAAAACGCAGATTAAAGCTCAAAACGTGCTGTTTTGCTAAAATAATCATTTGCAAGCATTTTAGATCGTTGAAATCGTTCAAATAGACGCAATATTAATAAAAACGAATAATAAAAATTTCGTCGTTTTATGCTGTTTTACGCGTTAAAACGCAGATTAAAGCTCAAAACGTGCTGTTTTGCTAAAATAAGCATTTTCAAGCATTTTAGACGTTGAAATCGTTAAATAGAAGCAATATTAATAAAAAAGAAATAATAAAAATTGTCGTTTTTATGCTGTTTTACGCGTTAAAACGCAGATTAAAGCTCAAAATGTGCTGTTTTGCTAAAATAAGCATTTTCAAGCATTTTAGATCGTTGAAATCGTTCAAATAGAAGCAATATTAATAAAAACGAATAATAAAAATTTTGTCGTTTTATGCTATTTTACGCGTTAAACGCAGATTAAAGCTCAAAACGTGCTGTTTTGCTAAAATAATTATTTTCAAGCATTTTAGATCGTTGAAATCGTTCAAATAGACGCAATATTAATAAAACGAATAATAAAAATTTCCGTCGTTTTATGCTGTTTTACGCGTTAAAACGCAGATTAAAGCTCAAAACGTGCTGTTTTGCTAAAATAAGCATTTTCAAGCATTTTAGACCGTTGATATCGTTGAAATAGATGCAATATTAATAAAAACGAATAATAAAAATTCGTCGTTTTATGCTGTTTTACGCGTTAAAACGCAGATTAAAGCTCAAAACGTGCTGTTTTGCTAAAATAATCATTTTCAAGCATTTTAGATCGTTGAAATCGTTCAAATAGACGCAATATTAATAAAAACGAATAATAAAAATTTCGTCGTTTTATGCTGTTTTACGCGTTAAAACGCAGATTAAAGCTCAAAACGGGCTGTTCTCCTAAAATAAGCATTTTCAAGCATTTTAGATCGTTGAAATCGTTCAAATAGACGCAATATTAATAAAAACGAATAATAAAAATTCGTCGTTTTTATGCTGTTTTACGCGTTAAAACGCAGATTAAAGCTCAAAACGTGCTGTTTTGCTAAAATAAGCATTTTCAAGCATTTTAGATTGTTGAAATCGTTCAAATAGACGCAATATTAATAAAAAACGAATAATAAAAATTCGTCGTTTTTATGTTGTTTTACGCGTTAAAACGCAGATCAAAGCTCAAACGTGCTGTTTTGCTAAAATAAGCATTTTCAAGCATTTTAGATCGTTGAAGTCGTTAAGATAGACGCAATATTAATAAAACGAATAATAAAAATTTCGTCGTTTTTATGCTGTTTTACGCGTTAAAACGCAGATTAAAGCTCAAAACGTGCTGTTTTGCTAAAATAAGCATTTTCAAGCATTTTATATCCTTGAAATCGTTCAAATAGAAGCAATATTAATAAAAACGAATAATAAAAATTCGTCGTTTTATGCTGTTTTACGCGTTAAAACGCAGATTAAAGCTCAAAACGTGCTGTTTTGCTAAAATAAGCATTTTCAAGCAGTTTAGATCGTTGAAATCGTTCAAATAGAAGCAATATTAATAAAACAAATAATAAAAAATTCGTCGTTTTGTGCTGTTTACGCGTTAAAACGCAGATTAAAGCTCAAAACGTGCTGTTTTGCTAAAATAAGCATTTTCAAGCATTTTAGATCGTTGAAATCGTTCAAATAGACGGGAATATTAATAAAAACGAATAATAAAAAATTCGTCGTTTTATGCTATTTTACGCTTTAAAACGCAGATTAAAGCTCAAAACGTGCTGTTTTGCTAAAATAATCATTTTCAAGCATTTTAGATCGTTGAAATCGTTCAAATAGACGCAATATTAATAAAAACGAATAATAAAAATTTCGTCGTTTTATGCTGTTTTACGCGTTAAAACGCAGAATAAAGCTCAAAACGTGCTGTTTTGCTAAAATAATCATTTTCAAGCATTTTAGATCGTTGAAATCGTTCAAGTAGACGCAATATTAATAAAAACGAATAATAAAATTTCGTCGTTTTTATGCTGTTTTACGCGTTAAAACGCAGATTAAAGCTCAAAACGTGCTGTTTTGCTTAAAATAATCATTTTCAAGCATTTTAGATCGTTGAAATCGTTCAAATGGAAGCAATATTAATAAAAACGAATAATAAAAATTCGTCGTATTTATGCTGTTTTACGCGTTAAAACGCAGATTAAAGCTCAAAACGTGCTGTTTTGCTAAAATAAGCATTTTCAAGCATTTTAGATCGTTGAAATCGTTCAAATAGACGCAATATTAATAAAAACGAATAATAAAATTCGTCGTTTTATGCTGTTTTACGCGTTAAAACGCAGATTAAAGCTCAAACGTGCTGTTTTGCTAAAATAATATTTTCAAGCATTTTA
>NW_027047230.1:0-12500 GCF_025399875.1 Dalotia coriaria
TTTTTTAATTTTAAATTTTTAAAAACCCCTTTTTTTTTTTAAAAAAAAAAATTTGGCAATTTTTTAACGTAAAAAAAAAAACTTTTTTTTCGTTTTTATTAATATTTCTTTATTTAAAAAACAGCGCTTTAAAGCTTAAAAAGCTTTTTTGCAAAACAGCAGGGGGGTTTAAAATTTTTTTAAGCGTAAAAAGTAAAAAAAAAAAATTTTTTAAACTTTTTTTTAAAAATTTCCATTTGCTTTCAAAGTTAAAAACTTAAAACATTTTAAAACGAAAACGTTTTTTTTTTTGCGTTTTTAAATAAACCAAAGGGGGGAAAACTTTTTTAAAATTGCCTTTTAACTTTAACTCTAAAATGCTTGAAAATGCTTATTTAGCAAAACCCGCCGTTTTTTACTTTTTAAACTGCGTTTTTAAAGCGTAAAACAGCTAAAAGCAATTTTAAATTTGTTTTTTTTATTTATTGGTTTTATTTAACGATTTCAACGACTAAAATGCAAAAATGCTTATTTTGAAAACAGCCGTTTTGGCTTTAATCGCGTTTTAAAGCGTAAAACAGCAAAAGACAATTTTTTATTATTCGTTTTTATTAATTGTATTTGAACGATTCAAACGATCTAAAATGCTTGAAATGCTTTTTTGTAAAACAGCACGTTTTGAGCTTTAACTGCGTTTTAACGCGTAAAACACATAAAACGGCGGAATTTTTATTTTCGTTTTTATTAATGGCCTTCATTTGAGACGTTTCACGATCTAAAATGTTCGAAATGCTTATTTAGCAAAACAAGCGTTTTGAGGCTTAACTGCGTTTTAACGCGTAAACAGCCAAAAACGACGAAATTTTTATTATTCGTTTTTTTTATTTGCTCTTTGGCGGGTTTCAACGATCTAAAATGCTTGAAAGTTTTTTTACAAAACAGCACGTTTGAGGGTTTAATCTGCGTTTTAACGCGTAAACAGCTAAAAGACAATTTTTATTATTCGTTTTTATTAATATTGCTCTATTTGAACGATTTCAACGATCTAAAATGCTTGAAAATGCTTATTTTAAGCAAAACAGCACGTTTTGAGCTTTAATCGCGTTTTAACGCGTAAAACAGCATAAAACGACGATTTTATTATTCCCTTTTTATTTTTTATTTCATTTAACATTTCAACGATCTAAAAAGCTTGAAAATCTTATTTAAAAACAGCACGTTTTGAGCTTTTTTCTGCGTTTAACGCGTAAAACAGCATAAAACGACGAATTTTTATTATTCGTTTTTTTTATAAATATTGCACGTCTATTTGAACGATTTCAACGATCTAAAATGCTTGAAAATGCTTATTTTAGCGAAACAGCACGTTTGAGGCTTTTAATCTGCGTTTTAACGCGTAAAACGAAAAACATAAAAATGACGAATTTTTTTACATTATTCGTTTTTACATTAATATTGCTTCTATTTAAACGGTTTCAACGTCCTGGAAATACTTGAAAATACTTATTTTAGCAAAACAGCACGTTTTGAGCTTTACAATCTGCGTTTTAACGCGTAAAGCAGCATAAAAACGACAGGGTACATTATTCGTTTTTATTAATAGCTACTTCTATTTGAACGATTTCAGTGCAAATGCTTGAAAATGCTTATTTTAATAAAACAGCACGTTTTGAGGCTTTAATCTGCGTTTTTACGCGTAAAACAGCATAAAAGTGACAAAATTTTATTATTGTTTTTATTAATAATTCGCACGTCTATTTGAACGATTTCAATGATCTAAAAATGCTTGAAAATGCTTGTTTAGCAAAACAACGTTTGAGCTTTATTCTGCGTTTTTTAACTTGTGAAACAGCATAAAACGACGGGAATTTTTATTATTCGTTTTTTTTACTACATTTTATTGCACGTCTATTTGGGCGGAACAACGATCACAAAATGCTTGAAAATGCACTTATTTTAGCAAAACAGCACGTTTGAGCTTTAATCTGCGTTTTAACGCGTAAAACAACATAAAACGACGAATTTTTTATTATTCGTTTTTTATTAATATTGCTTCTATTTGAACGATTTCAGCGATCTAAATGCTTGAAAATGTATTTAGCAAACAGCACGTTTGAAGGCCTTTATTCTGCGTTTTAACGTAAAACAACATAAAACGACAGGAATTTTTATTCGTTTTTATTAATATTGCGTCCTATTTGAACAGTTTCAACGATCTAAAATACTTGAAATGCTTATTTTAGCAAAACAGCACGTTTTGAGCTAATCTGCGTTTTAACCGCGTAAAACAACATAAAAATGACGAAAGATTTTTATTATTCGTTTTTTGCTATTTATGTGCTTCTATTTAAGAAACAGTTTCAGCGATCTAAAATGCTTGAAAATGCTTATTTTAGCAAAACAGCACGTTTTAGAGCTTTAATCTGCGTTTTAACGCGTAAAACAGCATATAAAACGACAGAATTTTATTATTCGTTTTTATTAATATTGAAAAGCTATATTTGAACGATTTCAACGATCTAAAATGCTTGAAAATATGGCCCCAGCAAAACAGCACGTTTTGAGCACAATCTGCGTTTTTACGCGTAAAACAGCATAAAACGACAAATTTTTATTATTCGTTTTATTTTTATTGCGTCTATTTGAACGATTTCAACGATCAAAATGCTTTGAAAATGCTTATTTTAGCAAAACAGCGTTTTGAGCTTTAATCTGCGTTTAACGCGTAAAACAACATAAAAACGGCAATTTTTATTATTCGTTTTTTATTAATATTGCTTCTATTTAAACGATTTCAACGATCTAAAATGCTTGAAAATGCTTATTTTAGCAAAACAGCACGTTTGAGCTTTAATCTGCGTTTTAACGTAAACAGCATAAAACGACGAATTTTTATTATTCGTTTTATTAATATTGCTTCTATTTGAACGATTTCAACGATCTGAAGTACTTGAAAATGCTTATTTTAGCAAAACAGCACGTTTTGAGCTTTATTCTGCGTTTAACGCGTAAAACAACATAAAACGACAGAATTTTTATTATTCACGTTTTTATTAATATTGCGTCTATTTGAACGATTTCAACGATAAATGCTTGAAAATGCTTATTTTGTAAAACGGCACGTTTTGAGCTTTAATCTGCGGTTTTTAACGCGTAAACAACATAAAAATGACGCGAATTTTTTTATTATTCGTTTTTATTGTATTGCCTCTATTTAAACAGTTCAACGATCTAAAATGCTTGCTTGAAATGCTTGTTACAGCAAAACAGCACGTTTTGAGGAAGGCTTTAATCTGCGTTTTAACGCGTAAAACAGCATAAAACGACAGGAATTTTTATTATTCGTTTTTATTAATATTGCTTCTATTTATTTGAACGATTTCAACGATCTAAATGCTTGAAAATGCTTATTTATTTTAACAAAACAGCACGTTTGAGCTTTAATCTGCGTTTTTACGCGTAAAACAGCATAAAACGACAAAATTTTATTATTCGTTTTAGTAAATATTGCGTCTATTTGAACGATTTCAATGATCTAAAATGCTTGAAAATGCTTATTTTAACCGAAACAGCACGTTTGAGCTTTATTCTGCACGTTTTAACGCGTAAAACAACATAAAATTTTTGTTCGTTTTTATTTTTATTGCGTCTATTTGGATGATTTCAACGATCTAAAATGCTTGAAAATGCTTGTTTTAGCAAAACAGCACGTTTTGAGCTTTTAATCTGCGTTTTAACGCGTAAAACAGCATAAAACGACAGATTTTTTTATTATTCGTTTTTATTAATATTGCTTCTTTGAACGATTTCAACGATCTAAATGTAAGTACTTATTTTATGTAAAACAGCACGTTTTGACCTTTGTTCTGCGTTTTAACGTAAACAACATAAAAACGGTAGAAATTTTATTATTCTTTTTTTATTAATATTGCGTCTGTTGAACGATTTCAACGATCTAAAATGCTTGAAAATACTTATTTAGCAAAACAGCACGTTTGAGAGCTTTAATCTGCGTTTTTAACGCGTAAAACAGCATAAAAGCTGAATTTTTATTATTCGTTTTTTTATTAATATTGCTTCTATTAAACGATTTCAACGATCTAAAATGCTTGAAAATGCTTATTTTAGCAAAACAGCACGTTTTGAGCTTTAATCTGCGTTTAACGCGTAAAACAGCATAAAACGACAGAAATTTTATTATTCGTTTTTATTAATATTGCTTCTATTTGGCGAACGATTTCAGCGATCTAAAATGCTTGAAAATGCTTATTTTAGCAAAACAGCACGTTTTGAGCTTTAATCTGCGTTTTTACGCGTAAAACAACATAAAAACGACAAAATTTTTATTATTCGTTTTTTATTAATATTGCGTCTATTTGAACGATTTCAACGATCTAAAATGATTGAAAATCTTATTTTAGCAAAACAGCCTTTTGAGCTTTAATCTGCGTTTAAGCGTAAAACAGCTTAAAAGACGAATTTTTTATTATTCGTTTTTTATTATATTGCTTCTATTTAAACGATTTCAACGATCTAAAATGCTTGAAAATGCTTTTTAGCAAAACAGCACGTTTTGAGTTTTTTTCTGCGTTTTAACCCTAAAAACAAAAAGACGAAATTTTATTATTCGTTTTATTATTCTTTTGAACGATTTCAACGATCTAAAATGCTTTGAAATCTTATTTTAGCAAAACAGCACGTTTTGAGCTTTAATCTGCGTTTTTACGCGTAAAACAGCATAAAAGACAAATTTTTTATTATTCGTTTTTATTAATATTGCTCTATTTAACGATTTCAACGATCTAAAATGTTGAAAATGCTTATTTTAGCAAAACAGCACGTTTGAGCTTGTAATCTGCGTTTTAACGCGTAAAAACATAAAAACGACGAAATTTTATTATTCGTTTTATTTATATTTGCGTCTATTTGAACGATTTCAACGATCGAATGCTTGAAATGCTATTTTAAGCAAAACAGCACGTTTTGACTTTAATCTGCGTTTTTACGCGTAAAACGCATAAAACGACAAAATTTTTATTATTCGTTTTTATTAATATTGCGTCTATTTGAACGATTTCAACGATCTAAAAATGCTTGAAAATGCTTATTTTAGCAAAACAGCACGTTTTGAGCTTTATCTGCGTTTTAACGCGTAAAACAGCATAAAACGACGAAATTTTTATTATTCGTTTTTTATTTTTATTGCGTCTATTTGAACGATTTCACGATCTAAAATGCTTGAAAATGCGTATTTTACAAAACAGCACGTTTTGAGCTTTTAATCTGCGTTTTAACGCGTAAAACAGCATAAAACGACGAATTTTTATTATTCGTTTTTATTAATATTGCTTCTATTTGAACGATTTCAACGATCTAAAATGCTTGAAAATGCTTATTTTGCAAAACAGCACGTTTTGACTTAATCTGCGTTTTAACGCGTAAAACAGCATAAAACGACGATTTTTATTATTCGTTTTTTTAATATTGCTTCTTTTGAACGATTTCACGATCTAAAATGCTGAAAATGCTTATTTTGAAAACAGACGTTTGAGCTTTATTCTGCGTTTAACGTAAAACATAAAAAGAAATTTTTTTTATTCGTTTTATTAATCTGCGTCTTTTAACGATTTCAACGATTAAAATGCTTGAAAATCTTATTTAAAACAGCACGTTTTGAGCTTTAATTGCGTTTAACGCGTAAAACAGCATAAAATGACGATTTTATTCGTTTTATTAATATTGTTCTATTTAACGATTTCAACGATCTAAAATGCTTGAAAATGCTTATTTTGCAAAACAGCACGTTTTGAGCTTTAATCGCGTTTTAACGCGTAAAACAGCATAAAACGACGAAATTTTTATTATTCGTTTTTATTAATATTGCTTCTATTTGAACGATTCAACGATCTAAAATGCTTGAAAATGCGTATTTAACAAAACAGCACGTTTTGAGGGAATCTGCGTTTTAACGCGTAAAAAAACATAAAAAAGACGAATTTTTTTTTTATTCGTTTTTTTTTAAAATTTTTTTATTTAAAAAAATTTTTGGTGCATTTTAGCAAAACAGCACGTTTTGGCAATCGCGTTTTTTAAAGCGTAAAACTGCATAAAACGACGAATTTTTTTTTCGTTTTTTTTTAATATTGCGTCTATTTGAACGATTTCCGTCTAAAATGCGAAAAAGTTTTTTTAGCAAAAAAGCCCTTTTTACTTTTTAAACTGCGTTTTAACGCGTAAAAAAGCATAAAACGACGAATTTTTTTTATTCGTTTTTTAATATTGCGTCTTTAACGATTTCAACGTCAAATCTTGAAAATGCTTATTTTACAAAACAGCCCTTTGAGCTTTAATCTGCAACGCGTAAAACAGCAAAATGACGAATTTTTATTATTCTTTTTTTATTAATATTGCGTCTATTTGAACGATTTCAACGATCTAAAATGCTTGAAAATGCTTGTACAGCGAAACAGCGCGATTTTGAGCTTTAATCAGCGGGCAGCGAAAACAGCATAAAACGACAGAATTTTTTATTATTCGTTTTATTAATATTGCGTCTATTTGAACGATTTCAACGATCTAAAATGCTTGAAAATGCTTATTTTAGCAAAACAGCACGTTTTGAGCTTTTAATCTGCGTTTTAACGCGTAAAACAGCATAAAAACGACGAAATTTTATTATTCGTTTTATTTTATTGCGTCTATTTGAACGATTTCAACGATCTAAAATGCTTGAAAATGCTTATTTTAGCAAAACAGCACGTTTTGAGCTTTAATCTGCGTTTTACGCGTAAAACTGCATAAAAACGACGAAATTTTTATTATTCGTTTTTATTAATATTTAGATACTATTTGGGCGTTTCAACGATCTAAAATGGCGAAAATGATTATTTTGTAAACAGCACGTTTTGAGCTTTAATCTGCGTTTTAACGCGTAAACAACATAAAACGACGAATTTTTATTATTCGTTTTTTATTAATATTGCGTCTATTTGAACGATTTCAACGATCTAAAATGCTTGAAAATGCTTATTTTAGCAAACAGCACGTTTTGAGCTTTAATCTGCGTTTTAACGCGTAAAACAGCTTAAAATGACGAATTTTTATTATTCGTTTTTATTAATATTGCTTCCTATTTAAGCGATTTCAACGATCTAAAATGCTTGAAAATGCTTATTTTAGCAAAACAGCACGTTTTTGAGCTTTTAATCTGCGTTTTTACGTAAAACAGCATAAAACGACAAAATTTTTTATTCGTTTTTTATTAATATTGCGTCTATTTGAAGGATTTCAATGATCTAAAATGCTTGAAAATGCTTATTTTAGCAAACAGCACGTTTTGAGCTTTATTCTGCGTTTACGCGTAAACAGCGCAAAACGACGAAATTTTTATTGACCGTTTTTATTTTATTGCGTCTATTTGAACGGTTCAACGATCTAAAATGCTTGAAAATGCTTATTTTAGCAAACAGCACGTTTGAGCTTTTAATCTGCGTTTTTAACGCGTAAACAACATAAAACGACGAATTTTTTATTATTCGTTTTATTAATGTGCTTCTATTTGAACGATTTCAACGATCTAAAAATGCTTGAAAATGCTTATTTTTAGCAAAACAGCACGTTTTGGCCTTTATTCTGCGTTTTAACGCGTAAAAAAACAACATAAAAACGACGAAATTTTTATTATTCGTTTTTATTAATATTTGCGTCTGTTGAACGATTTCAACGATCTAAAATGCTTGAAAATGCTTATTTTAGCAAAACAGCACGTTTGAGCTTTAATCTGCGTTTTAGCGCGTAAAACAGCATAAAAATGACGGAATTTTTATTATTCGTTTTTATTAATATTGCTTCTATTTAAACGATTTCAGCGATCTAAAATGCTTGAAAATGCTTATTTTAGCAAAACAGCACGTTTTGAACTTTTAATCTGCGTTTTAACGCGTAAAACAGCATAAAAACGACAGAAATTTTTATTATTCGTTTTTGTCGTATTGGCTATTTGAACGATTTCAGCGATCAAAATGCTTGAAAATGCTTATTTTAGCAAAACAGCACGTTTTGAACTTTAATCTGCGTTGTTACGCGTAAACAGCATAAAACGACAAAGATTTTTTATTATTCGTTTTATTAATATTGCGTCTGTTGAACGATTTCGCGTCTAAAATGATTGAAAACTTTATTTTTAGCAAACAGCACGTATTGAGCTTTTATTCTGCGTTTTAACGCGTAAAACGCTTTATAAAAACGACGAAATTTTTATTCGTTTTATTTTTATTGCGTCTATTTAGACGATTTCAACGATCTAAAATGCTTGAAAATGCTTATTTTAGCAAACAGCAGGTTTGCGGGCTTTAATCTGCGTTTAACGCGTAAAACAGCATAAAACGTGAATTTTTTATTATTTCGTTTTATTAATATTGCGTCTATTTGGCGGTTCAACGATCTAAAACAGCGAAAATGCTTATTTTAGCAAAACAGCACGTTTTGAGCTTTAATCTGCGTTTTAGCGCGTAAAACAGCATAAAAACGACGAATTTTTTATTATTCGTTTTTATTAATATTGCTTCTGTTGAACGATTTCAACGATCTAAATGCTTGAAAATGCTTATTTTAGCAAAACAGCACGTTTGAGCTTTATTCTGCGTTTTAACGCGTAAAACAGCATAAAAACGACGAAAATTTTTATTATTCGTTTTTATTAATATTGCGTCTATTTGAACGATTTCAACGATCTAAAATGCTTCAAAATGTATTTAGCAGCAAAACAGCACGTTTTGAGCTTTTAATCTGCGTTTTAACGCGTAAAACAGCATAAAATGACGAATTTTTATTATTCGTCTTTATTAATATTGCTTCTCTTTAAACGGTTTCAACGATCTAAAATGCTTGAAAATGTATTTATAAAACGGTACGTTTTGAGCTTTATTCTGCGTTTTAACGCGTAAAACAGCATAAAAACGACGAAATTTTATTATTCGTTTTTTATTTGCAGCGTCTGTTGAACGATTTTAACGATCTAAAATGCTTGAAAATGCGTATTTTTAGCAAACAGCACGTTTTGAGCTTTAATCTGCGTTTTAACGCGTAAAACAACATAAAACGACGAATTTTTTATTATTCGTTTTTATTAATATTGCGTCTATTTGAACGATTTCAACGATCTAAAATGCTTGAAAATGCTTGTTTGGCAAAACAGCACGTTTTGAGCTTTAATCTGCGTTTAACGCGTAAACAACAAAATGACAGATTTTTATTATTCGTTTTATTAATATTGCTTCTATTTAAACGATTTCAACGATCTAAAATGCTTGAAAATGCTTATTTTAGCAAAACAGCGTTTTGGGCAATCTGCGTTTAACGCGTAAACAGCAACATAAAACGACGAATTTTTATTATTCGTTTTATTATCAAACGCGTCATTTGGACGTTTTAACGATCTAAAATGCTTGAAAATGCTTATTTTAGCAAAACAGCACGTTTGAGTTTTTAATCTGCGTTTAACGCGTAAAACAACATAAAACGACGAATTTTTATTATTCGTTTTATTAATATTGCGTCTATTTGAACGATTTCAACGATCTAAAATGCTTGAAAATGCTTATTTTAGCAAAACAGCACGTTTGAGCTTTAATCTGCGTTTTAACGCGTTAGAAACAACTTAAAAATATTGAATTACATTATTCGTTTTATTAATATTGCTTCTATTTAAACGATTTCAACGATCAAAATGCTTGAAAATGCTTATTTTAGCAAAACAGCACGTTTGAGCTTTTAATCTGCGTTTTAACGCGTAAACAACAAAATGACGAATTTTTATTATTTGTTTTATTAATATTGCTTCTGTTTGAACGATTTCAACGATCTAAAATGCTTGAAAATGCTTACAGCAAAACAGCACGTTTGAAGGCTTTTAATCTGCGTTTTAACGTAAACAGCATAAAACGACGAATTTTTATTATTCGTTTTTTTCAGTAATGTTAATACTGAACGATTTCAACGATCTAAAATGCTTGAAAATGTTTATTTTAGCAAAACAGCACGTTTGAGCTTTAATCTGGCACAACGCGTAAACAGCAAAATGACAATTTTTATTATTCGTTTTATTAATATTGCTTCTATTTAAACGATTTCAACGATCTAAAATGCTTGAAAATGCTTATTTTAGCAAAACAGCGTTTGAGCTTTAATCTGCGTTTTAACGCGTAAAACAACATAAAAACGACAGATTTTTTATTATTCGTTTTATTAATGTATTGCTTCTATTTAGACGATTTCAACGTACTAAAATGCTTGAAAATACTTGTTTTAGCAAACAGCATGTTTGAGGCATTCTGCGTTTTTAACGCGTAAAACAGCATAAAACGGCAGAGTACATTATTCGTTTTTATTAATATTGCGTCTATTTGAACGATTTCAACGATCTAAAAATGCTTGAAAATGCTTATTTTATCAAAACAGCACGTTTTGAGCTTTAATCTGCGTTTTAACGCGTAAACAACATAAAATGACGAATTTTTTTATTATTCGTTTTGTGGCATCTTGCTTCTATTTAAACGATTTCAACGATCTAAAATGGCGAAAATGCTTATTTTAGCAAAACAGCACGTTTTGAGCTTTAATCTGCGTTTTAACGCGTAAAACAGCATAAAAACGACGACATTTTTATTATTTGTTTTTATTAATATTGCTTGTATTTGAACGATTTTCAACGATCTAAAATGCTTGAAAATGCTTATTTTAGCAAAACAGCACGTTTTGAGCTTTTAATCTGCGTTTTTTACGCGTAAAACAACGTAAAACGACGAAATTTTATTATTCGTTTTGTTTTTGGTGCGTCTGTTTGGGCGATTTCAACGATCTAAAATTCTTGAAAAATGCTTATTTTAGCGAAAACAGCACGTTTTGAGCTTTAATCTACGTTTTAACGCGTAAAACAGCATAAAACGACGAATTTTTTATTCGTTTTTATTAATATTGCGTCTATTTGAACGATTTCAACGATCCTAAAATGCTTAAAAATGCTTATTTTAGCGAAACAGCGTTTGAGCACAATCACGCGTTTTAACGCGTAAAACAGCAAAATGACGAATTTTTTTATTATTCGATTACATTAATATTTAGCTTCTATTTAAACGATTTCAACGATCTAAAATGCTTGAAAATGCTTATTTTAGCAAAACAGCACGTTTAAGCTTTTAATCTGCGATTTAACGCGTAAAACAGCTTAAAATGACGAATTTTTTATTATTCGTTTTTATTAATAATATTGCTTCTATTTGAACGATTTCAACGATCTAAAATGCTTGAAAATGCTTGTTTAGCAAAACAGCACGTGAGCTTTAATCTGCGTTTTAACGCGTAAAACAGCATATAAACGACGAAATTTTTATTATTCGTTTTTATTAATAACCCAGCTTCTATTTGAACGATTTCAACGATTTAAAATGCTTGAAAATGCTTATTTAGCAAAACAGCACGTTTTGAGCTTTAATCTGCGTTTTTTACGCGTAAAACAACATAAAACGACAAAATTTTTATTATTCGTTTTTTATTAATATTGCGTCTATTTTGAACGATTTCAACGATCTAAAATGCTTGAAAATGTATTTTAGCAAAACAGCACGTTTTGAGGCTTTAATCTGCGTTTAACGCGTAAAACAGCATAAAAACGACAGATTTTTTATTATTCGTTTTTATTAATATTGCTTCTATTTAAACGATTTCAACGATCGTCTTGAAAATGCTTATTTTAGCAAAACAGCACGTTTTTGAGCTTTAATCGCGTTTTAACGCGTAAAACAGCATAAAACGACGAATTTTTATTATTCGTTTTATTATGTGCGTCTATTTGAACGATTTCAGCGATCTAAATGCTTGAAAATGCTTATTTAGCAAAACAGCACGTTTTGAGCTTTTAATCTGCGTTTTAACGCGTAAAACAGCAAAATGACGAATTTTATTATTCGTTTTTATTAATATTAGCCTGTTAAACGATTTCAACGATCTAAAATGCTTGAAAATGCTTATTTTAGCAAAACAGCTCGGTTTGAGCTTTTAATCTGCGTTTAACGCGTAAAGCAACATAAAATGACGAATTTCCCTTTTTTTTTGAAAATTTTTTTTTAAAAAAAAATTTTTAAAAAAATTTTTTGGGGGTTTTTTAAAAACCCAAAAAAAAAATTTTTTTCCCTTTTTTTTTTTTTTAAAAAATTTTTTTTTTTTTTAAAAAATTTTTTTAAAAAAAACCCCTTTTTTTTTTTTTGGAAAAACAAAAACCCAAAAATTTTTTTTTTTAAAAATTTTTTTTTTAAAATTTTTTTTTTTTTTTTAAAAACCCCCTTTTAAAAAAATTTTTTTTTTTTTTTAAAAAAAACAAAAAAAATTTTTTTTTTTTTTTAAAAAAATTTTTTTGAAAAATTTTTTTTTTCTTTTTTTAAAATTTTTTTTTAAAAAAACGGAAAATTTTTTTTAAAAAAAAAAAAGGGGGGTTTTTTTTAATTTTTTTTTTTTCCCCTTTTTTA
>NW_027047230.1:15000-16334 GCF_025399875.1 Dalotia coriaria
TTTTTTTTAAATTAAAATTTTAAAAAGGAAAAAAAAAACAAAACCCTTTTGGGTTTTTTGGTTTTTAAAAAAAAAAAAAAAAATTTTTTTTTTTTTTTTAAAAAATTTTTTTTTAATTTTTTTAAAAAAAATTTTTGAAAATTTTTTAAAAAAAAAATTTTTTTTTTTTTTTTTAAAAAAAAAAAAAAAATTTTTTTTTTTTTTTTATTAATATTGCTTTTTTAAAAAGATTTCAACGATCTAAAAAAAAAATTTTTTTTTTTTTTTTAAAACCAAAAAATTTTTTTTTTGCGTTTAAAAAAAAAAAAATTAAAAAAAAATTTTTTTATTTTTTTTTTTTGGGAAAAAATTTTTTTTTTTAAAAAAATTTTTTAAAAAAAATTTTTTTCCAAAACCTTTTTAAAAAAAAAAATTTTTTTTTAAATTTTTTTTTAAAAAATTTTTTTTTTTAAAAAAAATTTTTTTTAAAAAAAAACCTTTTTTTTCCCAAAAGGTTTTTCCCCAAAAAAAATTTTTTTTTTTTTTTTTTTTTTTTTTTTTTAAAATTTTAAAATTTAAAAAAAAAAAAATTTTTCCTTTTTTTTTTAAAAGGAAAAAAAAAAAATTTTTTTTTTTTTTTTTTTATTTTCCATTTAAAAGGTTTAAAATTTTTTTAAAATTTTTTTTAAAAAAAGGGGTTTTTTTGGTTTTTTTAAAAAAAAAAAAAAAAAAATTTTTTTTTTTTTTTTTAAAATTTTTTTTTTTAAAAGATTTCAACGAAAAATTTTAAAATTTTTTTCAAAAAACCCTTTTTTTTTTTTTTAAAAAAAAAGAAAAAAAAAATTTTTTTTTAATTTTTTTTTTAAAGTTTTAAAAAATTTTAAAAAAAAATTTTTTTTTTTTTAAAAAAAAATTTTTTTTTTTCCCCCCCAAAAAAAAAAAAAAAAAAATTTTTTTTTTCTTTTTTAAAAATTTTTTTTTAAAAAAAAAAAATTTTTTAAAAAAACCAAAAAAAATTTTTTTTTTAACCCCCAAAAAAAAAAAAATTTTAAAAATTTTTTTTTTTTTTTTTTTTTTAAAATTTAAAAAAAAAAATTTTTTTAAAAAAAAAATTTTTTTTTTTCCCCTTTTTAATTTTAAAAATTTTTTTCGGAAAAAAAACCCTTTTTTTTTTTTTTTTTTTAAAATTTTTTTTTTTTCCCCCTTTTTTTTTAAAAAAAATTTTTTTTTAAAAAAAAATTTAAAAATTCCCCCAAAAATTTTTTTTTTTTTTTGGTTTTTTTTTTTTTTTAAAATTTTTTTTTTAAAAAATTTTTTCAAAAAATTTTTAAAAATTTTTTTTTAAAAAAAAATTT